>NC_045426.1:9910006-10175006 GCF_902635505.1 Sarcophilus harrisii | reverse complement strand
TAAAGTTCACTTTGCAAAGTGGGAAGAACCAGAAGAAAAACTTTGAATAAAATGAACAATTTTGAAGTACTTAAATTTGAAAAACATCAATTCATTGAACACCTGCATTTCTGGAGGACTGATCATTTTGAATGCTCCCAGCGCCTCCTGATAGAAACATGATGGATTAGATAGTTAGGGTGAAGCATGCATTTTGGGCACATTGCCAATGCAGAAATGGTTTTTCATGACTCTATTTATTTTTTGCAGGATTTTATTTTATTTTCCTTTTTCCCAGTAGGAGGTAGGTGAGAAGGAAAGAGAGTCGAGGGATGTTGATTGAAAAAAATTTTTTAAGAAAAATTACATGTCTAACATGTTCTAACCAGCAAACCTTAGAGGAAGGATTTGAACTCAAGACCTCTGACTCCACTGCTATTTCTCTATTGTACTTAATTTTCTCACAAAACATCTCCGGTTTGAATAATTACTATCTCCTTAAAATTGCCAGTATTTCTTACTTCATTGTTTCTATCGGTAGCATCACCACATGCCTGTTTTCCCATGACCGTGAAGTTATATTTATTTCTTTTTCAAACTAGTATTTATATAAAGCATTTTGCAAACCTTAAAGTTTTGCGTGAATGTAGCTCTTGTTATCGTTATTGTTATTATGCTTAATTTCTTCCCTTTCCTGTATTCCATCAGTTATCAGATTCCTTACAATCTTTCTTTGCAGTTCTTCCTGCATCTCTCCTTTCCTCTCCATCCTCTTTCTTTATTCCAAGGCACATAAAATGATTACACCTGCATAGACTTTTCTAACATATAGCTATAGATAGATAGATAAAATCAGTAGTCTCAGTACATACCACTTTCTGCACCATAGAATTGAAAGTGTCACATTTTTGTGACAAATTTCTATTTCTGCCTCGCCTTCAAAAACCTCCTTGATACAAAAAAGTAGCCTTATTTCACCTGATTCTTCTCTATTTACCATATGCTCCATCCAGACTGGACAAATGTTTATCCCTTACATATGAATTATATTATACTTTCTTCACATTCTTACACTGACTCAACTACTGAAATGTTCTCTTCTCATATTGTGTATATACCAAATTCTGTACTAAGCCATTTCAATCATATCTGATTATTTGTTAACTCATTCAGAGTTTTCTTGGCAAAGACATTGGAGTGGTTTGCTATTTTTCTTCTCCAGATCATTTTACAGAGGAGGAAACTGAGGCAAACAGCATTAAATAACTTGTCCAGGGTCACAACAGTTAATATGTAGCTAAAATCAGATTTAAACATAGGGAAATGGGTCATATTGACTTCAGGTATAACACTATCCACTTCACGACCTATTTGTCTCAGCCAAATTCATCGCTATCCATGGATGGCTCAGAGGACACTACCTGTCCTTCCCTCAGTTAGAATAACCTTCTTACTCAAATCTCATTAGGATTCACTTATCAGATAGTAAGAAAATACAGTCTGGTCATTTTTCCTGATTGGTTTTTTGAGGGCTAGAACTTTATATTGAGTAAATGGCATATGGAGCTCAGGATCCTATACACAGCTTGGATTTAATAAAGGTTTATTCTAGTTCTATTTGTAACTTTGTTTCCCAGAATGTTTCATCTCCCAAAGGTTTGATTATAATCTGATAATCAAAAAGTCATTGCGAAAAAAAAGTCATTGGTTATATATTAGTTCTTATAGTTAAGATTAGTGATAAAACCCAGAGTTTCACAGTATGATGGGGAGAGAGCTGAACACTCTCCATGAGTTGACTCCCTCTACCAATGTCCCTTTGCCTTGAGACTTGGTTGGGCCGCTCAGATAGTGTAGACTGTCTAGTAGTGTGAATAGTACAGACTAAATCAGACTTTTTAGATCTGGAAGGGATTTGGGGCATCATTGAAGCCAAGTCCTTCCTTTCTTAGGTAAGGGAACAGGAACAGAATGGTTATTATTTGTGCAGCATCTCACAATCGCCAAGTATCAGAGCCAGGATTTAAACACAGACCTTTCGAGTCAGGATATAAGGGTAGTTCTTTAAAAACTGTATCACAAGGCCTTCACTCCCTGTCTTTTGACAGAGAAAACCATGTTCCCTTGACTTGTTTTCAGTCAAGTGAGCCTGAATCCTTAGTTCTTGTGTCCTTTGTTGTTTTTTTTTTCACTTTTTTTCTGGGGGAGGGGGGAGTGGATAGACTAAAAAAATGCTAGAGATGTTCCTTCTTGAAAATCCAATTCTCTGTGAAAAGGTGCTGATTTCCAACTGTGTTTTAAAATGCGGGACAAAGACAGGCATCCTGAGGCACTTTGAAAAGCCTTTATCTGGGAATCGGGGAAGTTTTTGTTCAGCCTTGCCATCCCATCCCTCTAGCCAGCCCCATGCTCTCCAAAGACAGCTAATCAACCTAAGTTATGTTACAGCTCAGAGAGACTACAAAGTGACTGGGGCCTGGCTTTTGTTCTTGAGATCACTAATAATAAAATACACAGTACATAGAACTGTAATAACATTCATCTTTGAAGTCCCTCGGTCCTTTTAGAAGGAGAAAATCAATTTAATAACACTTGGACAATGGAGCAGTCAAGCCATTCAATTGTGCTGCCCTGACGAACCATGTCTGCAAACTCCAGATATGCCTGAAACTGAGAACTGGGGCAACAGTTCCATAGAAAGGTGACATGAAAGGGACGTGGGAAGAGAGAAAGCTGGAGATTGGTCCAAGAAAGATGCTCATCAGTGGTCATCTATTTCCTTCATTGACTGCCATTTTATTTTTTGTCTCTCCAATGACTTTTTATACATCAAACCTGTCTTTGTGGCAAAAGAAGGGAGTTGAAGACAGAGAGAAACAGAAAGAAAGAGGCTGAGACATACAGAAAGAAAAAGAGCGGGGAAGAGAGAGAGAAAGAGAGAGAGAGAGAGAGAGAGAGAGAGAGAGAGAGAGAGAGAGAAAGAGAGAGAGCCAGACAAACAGAGACAAAAACAGACAGAAACAAAAAGAATGACAAAGACATATAGGGACAAAACAGACAGACACATAGAACATGTGCTTCAACATAAGTTCAACCTATTGCTCCAGGGATTTCCTTCTCACCTTCCCCTCATAGTGTGGTTCACTCTTATAGCAAACACTTATTAAGAATTCAACAAAATATTGATCGTTGACAAAATTTGATATAAACATGCTGATAGCAAAAAAGTGAGATTTAAAGATATCAGTAAAGTTTGAAGGGTAGTGTCTGTTTTTCAGGCAATATAAAGGGAAAGGGATGAGAAATAAAGAAGGGAGAAATTTAAAAGGTTCACATTAGCAAAATCTTTTATGAAAAATCACTCCTTAAGTTGCTCAGTGAATCAGATGTGACTAATTGCTTAGAGATGAATAGATAAATGATTTGGAGATGAAAATAAATAAGAAGGAAGGAAGGGAGATGGAAAGAAAGAAAGATGTAAGAAAGGAAGAAAGGAAATCAAGACAAAAGGAAAGAAGGATGGAAGGAAGAACATATATTGAGGAAGTATATTAAGTGCTAAGAACTGTATGAAATGCTAGGGATCCAAAAAATAAACAGGACAGTTCCAGG
This sequence comes from Sarcophilus harrisii, assembly GCF_902635505.1. Classification (NCBI taxonomy): domain Eukaryota; kingdom Metazoa; phylum Chordata; class Mammalia; order Dasyuromorphia; family Dasyuridae; genus Sarcophilus; species Sarcophilus harrisii. The sequence continues at coordinate 10,171,415 of NC_045426.1, read as the reverse complement.
CTGCAAAAGGCTTACATTCTAATGGTGACAAGAGCCAAAATGCGGACTAAGGGGTATGCACTCTGTGGAGTTGAATGACATAAAATGGATTAAAATGTTATATGGAGGTATAGGTTTTTGGCACAAAAAGGCAAAAAGCACTCTTCTAAAGGCTGAGGGAACTAAGGATGGAATTCCAGTTTCTGATGCAGAGGAAATGGTATGAGTTGGAAAGTTCTAAATTTAGTTCCAGTAACAATATCCTTCCCTTGCAATTAACCAATAGCTGGCCTGACAAGCAGGGGCTCCAAAGCTTCTAACTCCTCTCACCATGGACTTTTAGTCCCTCCTTCCAGATGGGAAATTATACTGTCTATTAGCTGCCTTGTTATCAAGGGTCTAAGAGATGACACACAGCCAAATAAAATGAGTTGGGGGGGCGGGTAAGGGAGGCAAGAAGAAATGGAAAAAGAAAAGGATAGGAAGAAGTGAGTTTTCTGTAGCCATTTCTTCTTGCAGCTACTTTTTAAGAGGCCTGGTTCCCAGGAGAATCAGTAAGCATGTCTTTGCCCCCAGATGCTTAAAGGAACCTTTCACTATTGTGGAGTGAGTAAAAATGATTACCACAAAAGCAGCAACAACATATTCCATTTTTAAAAGCATTTTAAAGATAGTAAAGTACTTTACAAGAACTGCTGTATCCTAAGAGTAGCATGAAATAGGGATTACAGGAACTTCCCCATTTTACAAAGATAAAGTGATCTGCTCCACATTGCCTCCCATTTATCCTGCAGATATCTTGGACTACATGATGGTTTGTATCACCTCCTCCATTCAGTTGTAAACTCCGCTAAGGCAAGAACTTCATTTATTTCCTTTTATATACTCACTCTTTAACATAGTGTCTAGTACCCACTAAATACTTGTTGACTTATTGGATAATTTCATCATTCAAATTGCTATTTTAAAAAGTTCCTTTGTTCATGTTTAGTTATATATACAAGCATGTATTCAATATAAAATGGATTTTAAACTCCTTTTGGTTTCATCAATTACCAGAGCTCAAATGACTAGTTTTAAATATATATATATATATATATATATATATATATATATATATAATCAGTGTTATAAAGAAGATTCATGTATTTGTCAAGGGAAGGAGGCAGCCTAGAAATCCTCAAGGATCTTTGTTGCTCAGCATTGTGGGATCCTCTGATGTTGTCATGTAAAGTCATTGGCCATAAGTGGGTGGGACATGGTAAAGGTCCTGGCATCTTATGTAGCTAGAAATGAAATGCTCTCGAAGAACAGCTCACTAGAGTGACTGAATTTTTACTTAATTCTGGTTAACTAATGCAACATTCTTTTTTTTTGCTGAGCTAACAAGCCTCATAAACTCTTCTCAAAAGAACTCCGTTTCTCCTTTTGAACATTTCAGCTAATCTGCTTTGACCCCACCTCAGTTTCTGTACACTGTTTTTTTTATGAATAGCAACAAAAAATGGAGGCACTATTCCAAGAAAATAATATAGAAGAAAGATTACATCTACTCTAGAATTCTGAAGTACAGCCGTCTACTCGTGGGGCCAAGTGGCAGCACCTAGGAGCTGTCCAGGGCTGAAGCTCAAGAACAAGGTTCATATCTCAAAGTCTGTTTCATAAGGACAAGCAGATGCTTATCAGGACAAGTATGGGAGACAGATTTATTTACTCCTCAGATCTCAGTGGATGCCACGTTTCTTGGAACTAACCTCAGTTAATGTGTTCTTCTCATCCTGTGGCTCTCCCAGAGGGTTTACTGCAGACTAATTTTCATATCTCTGACTTTCCTCTTGTCTGGGAGCTTATTAGTTCACTTTGAATATTGTATTCATTTCTCTTCTCATTGACCCTTCTGTCCCACAATACTCAACTTTTTTTTTCTTTGACTATTCAAAATATGGCTCAATAACTCCAGATTTAGGACTATGGACCTGGATTCAAATTTAATCTCTACCATTTACTACTTGTGTGACATTGAACAAATGACAACTGTCCTGTGCCTCAGTTTCTCCATTTGTAAAATAAAGGGAAAGGGATGATCTTTCCGGCTTTCAGTTCTCAATCTAATCTATGACTCTGTGGTCCTTAAGCAAGATTAATACTTGAAGATATCAGAAAAAAGCTAAGACAAAAAATGGGGACTGCCGGTATAAACATTCAAGGAAATGAATAATTCTAAGAAAAGATAATAAGGAGGAAGAAAATTACAGGTGAGAGGCAATAAGCCCAGAAATAACTGATGAAAAGTCAAGTTCAAGAAACTACTAGTAAGCTAATTTTGCAAGAGGATAGAGAATATAAAAGGAGATATATTAAATAAATTTAGAAAGATAAGTTGGAACCAGATGGTAAAAGCCTTTAACTACTTAACAGATATATTTAAACTTTATCCTTGAAACGATAGGGAGGTACTGAAGCCTGGTGAGCAAGGGAGTGACAGAAGCAGCTATGTTCTTCAGGGAAACTATTAAAATAATTAAATAGAGAATAATCAGAAATTCCAGGAGACCAGGTAGGAGGCTATTGCAATAGTCCAAGATAAGGTGTTACAATTTCAGAGAGGATTTGGTTTAGAACTGGAAGGTACTTTAAAAGTGATGAGGTCCTGAACCAGTTTAAGAGGCAGTTATTTGGATTAATGGAAAATGTCCAAGGTTCAAAGACATAGAGTGACTAAATTTAGAGCAATATTAGAGACAATCTATTTAAACCCTCTCATTTTTCAGATGAAAACACTGAGGCAAAGGAAGTCAACACTAGAGATTTGAATGAGGGGGACTTGAGTTCAAATTCTGCTTCTGATATTTACTCATGATGTGACCCTGCCTGATCACTTAACTCTTATTTGAATCAATTCCCTCAATTAAAAAGGAGGGATAACAATAGCACCCATTTGCAAGGATTGTCATGAGGATTAAATGTGGTAACACATATCAGAGCTCAGGACAATACCGAGTACATAGTAGGCACTTATCAAATTGTTTGTATTCTTGCTTTCCCTGAGATAGGGAGAAGAAGGCTAAAGTGGCAGCCAGAGATACCTCAGAATTTGTCACCCCTTCAAAATGCCCTCTTGCTACAGAAACAGACTCTATGGCTCATTGGTGCTTCTTTGAAAAAAAGATGATGAAAGCACACTTCATGGAGTGCTGATGCTTGCAGGGTCCTGGATCCAATTAATCTGTGAAAGCACCTGGCATGAAATCAATAGCATTCATCTAGAGAGAGCAGACTGGCTTTCGGGTTTGCCTAAAGCACGATGGCCCTGCCCTGAGCTGATTCCTCCAAGGAAAGGCAGGAGCTTGGATGCTTTGAGTTTTCTGCCCTTAGCCTGCACGTCTCTATGACCAGAATGTGCCCTATGGCTCTGCTTAGGTCATCTACCCAAAAGACATTCAGTGTCAAGAGAACAGCCTTTTAAGAGTTCTGTGTATTTATTTATAATTGTTTCCCTGGGATTTTTGGTAACATTTGAAAAAATTTTCAAGTTACACATGTACAACATCCAAAATGGAAATTTCATCTACCAGCACGAATGATAATGATAAATTCTAGGCTCTTGTCTGGGGCTCAGGAGTCAGGGTCACACAATTATTAAGTAGCTGAGGCAGGATTCAAATTCAGGTCTTTCTAACTCTAAGTCCAGCATTTTATCCACAGCACTATCCGACTGTCAAAGAAGTATTTGAATCCAGCTCTTCCTGCCTTAAGCTCAGAATTCTCTTCCCTACATCGTGAGCATTTCCACCCATATTTACTAATGCCATTTCCTAGTTCTGTTAGCCGTATGTGCTTGTTAATGCACTCAAACAAAAATTCAACAAGCCTATACACAGTAACTACTATGTGTCTAGCTCCTACTAAGTGCTACAGGGATACAGAGTAGATGCCATGATCTCTGGGCTCAAATAGCTTCTAAACTAATTAGCAAAACACAAAGGAAGAAGAACACTTTTAGAGGATGGCTGCTAAAGTTACAAATAAAGACATCTAGATTGAATCCAAACCCCACCGTGGAAGAGGCAGCATGGAGCAGCAGGACCTCTGGATTCGGGGGTCAGAGAGCATGCATTTACCCACTGGCTGTGGCATTGTGTGACCCTAATCAGGGGCAACTTTTCTGAGTTTCTATTTGCGCATCAGAAAAATCCAATGGTTGGACTAGACAATGCTGAGGTTCTTTAGCCAAGTCATTTATCCTTTCTGCAGCTCCAGATTTTATGGCCTCTGAGGTTCTTTCTGGCTCACGATCTGTGAGCCTGTTGTCTTGTGTTGTAAACCCATGGGAACAATCAAGGAGTGGCAATGATACTAGCAAAGGTGTGTTATATTAACCAATACTATGAGCAAGATGCACAAAAACATTGAAATGATGCTTTGAGATCTCACTTCAAACAACATATCACTACAGCAACCTTCTGGAAAGGTAGTAGACACACAGATCTGTAGGCAGTCAGCAATCCTATGTTCAGCATGAGTAAGAATCATAAAGGCTCAACAGGAAACAAAAAGCTTTACAGAAAGCCACCAAAGCCCTCATGTCATAGCAGACTTGTTCCCATCACCAGACATAGTAAGGGTAGAACTAGACTGGAATTAACTAGTTTTAGCCAGACCTATGGATATGAGTCATAGCACAACTCACACCGGCGTGTTTTACTGAGTCTACATCAGCACATGTGTGTCTCCATGATTCCAACCAGTAAGGGCAAAAAGCTAAGTTTACTTTCCAAAGTGATACGTCTTTGCTGTCTGTGTTGGACCTATTAATAGCTAGTGATGCCATAAAAAAAATCAACAAAACATTTTTTATTTACTCTTATTTCTGAACAAAAAACTTGCTTTAACAATGAAACAATGATTCTGTCTTGTATTCTGATGTTCTAGAACTGTAACCATCTAGAATCAGAGCATATCCAATTTTGAGCATGTGATATCTTTTAGAGAATAATAATGCTAAATAAAACTGAGAAAGAATTATCTCTCTAATAATAGTCCCCTACTTTTTATGAAATTCCTCTCTAGAAACTGCCCAATTGCCTGAATTGCCATCTGTCAGATTTAATTTCCATCTATTCTATTCAATGGTTTCATTGACATAGCTGGAATCTCACACCTTAGGTGCTAATCAACAACCAAAAAAAATTGTCAAATGTAAGAAATAACATGTCATTGTAAAATTAACCTACTTAGAGGGTTATCTCACAGAAATGTAACCACCATTTAGTTGTTTGCTTTTTAGGAAAAGCGGTAGAACTTATTGCATTGACTTACCTTCCTTTCTGGCCAATTATACTTTGCAAAGATCGTATCATAGGTATCTACAGCCCCATCAGTAATGAGCATTATTGCTTGGCTGCAAATGCTTCCCTGTCCGGTGTGGTTGAACTGTGGAAAGAAATAAGTATCCAGTTAAAATGTATCCTAAAAGATGAATATATGGATTAGTTCACAGAAAAGCGTGGGGAAAGGAAATGAACACTCATTGAATGAAGAGATTCTTATGAATCTCCTAGAAATCTTAAGAACTCATATGGTGAGTCCTACATGACACATGATTAAACTGAACTTGATATAATATGTTAAAAATTATTAAGCACTAGGGTGGGAGATAAGAAGATCATGTGGAGCAGTAGATAGAACCCTGCCTGGAAAAAGACCTGAATTTAAATCCTGCCCCATTCTCTTGCTCTCTGTGTACAAGTTACTTAACCTCTACGTTGTTGATCTGCATTGTTTCCTCATTGAGAACGCAGTATATCAGAGAACCTCGAGTCAAGAAATATTCTAGGTGCTGGAAATTCTGACAAATGAATTCATCTCTTTCTAGGCCCTTATATTCTATAAAGAAGCTTACATTCTATGAGGGAAGGTACAGTTCTCAATAATTATGATAACGACAACAATAACAGCAAATTAGCCAACATTTATTCATGTGGTACCTACTATGTGCCAGGCATTGTGCTAAGTGCTTTACAATTATTATCTCATTTGATCCTCATAACAGTAAAACAGTCCTAAGAGGTAGATGTTATCATTTGCCCCATTTTATAGATGAGCAAATTGGAGTAGTAACAGCTTAAATAAGGAACCTCCCAGACAGTGTATGGAGTTGAGGGTCTGAGTCCAGGAAGACTGAGTGAATCTCCAATTTGGAATGAGAGGTCAGCTGTTCTGCAGAGATGTGGCCCTGGGTAAGAAGGAACCAGCATACCGGGAGTGCAGAAGCCGTGGGAGCAGGGACACTGCTCTTTGTATTTGAGGAGGGAGGAAGCTTTGGTTTGGGGTGCCAGGGCAGAGAGAACTCAAGTGAAGCTAGAGGCCCCATTTTCCTCACAATTAGAGCTGCTTAAACTAATACTTCTCATTAAAAAAAAAAAAAAAGAACTGGAAAAGAAGAAAGAATCCAACCATAGAAACTTACTATGGGAACAGGGAAGACCTAGGATTCATCATCAGAGGACACTGAAGTAAAAATAAATAAATAAGCTTCTTCTATCCCACAGAGTGATGTTATACTTTATGCTATAGAAAAATTTAAAAAGACTTTAAAAATCAAATTAGAGAAATTGAAGAAAAACTAAAATTTAAAAAACAGTTAACTAACTAGAAAAAGGAGATACTGAATCTTAAAGAAGGAAATAATTCTTTGAAAACCAGAATTTGGCAAAGGGGAAGCCAGTAAAGCTCTAAGAGACCAAGAAATAACAAAACAGATTATAAAGAATGAAAAAAAAAAATTGAATAGAATGTGAACCATCTTATAAGATAAACAACAGATCTGGAGAAAAGATCAAGAGAAAATATAAGAATAGTTGGAAAACCTGAAAGCTGTGACCAAAAAAAAATGCTTAAAAAGAACTTTACAATAATATAAGAAAAAATCCAAGGAAATTGTTCTGGAGAGATGGAACAGGAAGGGAAAGTAGAAATACAAAAAAAAAAAATCACTGATCACCCCCTCAAAGAGACCTTCTGTGGCAAATACATAGGAATATTATTTCCAAATTTTAAAAAGCCTGGATCAAAGAGGAAATTTTGTAGGAAATAAGAAAAAAACAATTTAAATATGCTGGAGCTACAATTAGAACTGTACAGCATTTTTCAATAGCCACAATAAAAAGTCCTGGAATCATATAAACCTGCAATCGAAAGAAGCAGGTCTGTGGCCAAAAATATCATATCCAACAAAATTATCCATAATAATGAGTGGAAAAAATGGACATTCGACAAACTTGCAAATTTTCAGGAATTTGTCTCAACCAATCCCAAACTTAATAGAAAATTGAACATATGAGAGTCAATATCAAAAATTAATTTTAAGGAACTTAACATGGATAGATAGTTTATGGGGTTTTTTTACACAGAAATGCATACGATATTTTTAATATAGACATCAGTAATTGGATAGCTCAAAAGAAAGATTGGGACAGAGTTGAGTATGACCTGAGTCTAAAAAACAAAATTATGTAGGAAAAGGTAAATATAGTAATTATATTATACAAATGAGGTACAGAGGAAGAATAGCCACAGAATTATTAGAGAGGGAGAAAGGCTCATAGTTCTGAAAACTACTAATATTAGGAATGGGTTAAATAGGCAGAACTACATATATACTATATATGTATATATAGATATATATGTATATATATATATATATATATATATATATATATACACACATATATATGCTATCAGAGCACCCTCCAAAATTTATAAAGAAACTATATATATATATATATATATATATATATATATACACACACACACACACACACACACACTATATACTATATACTATCAAAGCACCCTCCAAAATTTATAAAGACATAAGGGGAGATGGAACAGGATAAGATGGAAGACAGAAGGATCTGTAGATTTGTGGCAGTGGGACAAGGTGTGTAGGTTAATGGGCAAGGAATAAAGGATAAGGTGGGGTGTGGAAGGATGTATATAATTATATGGTACTTGAATAAAGTGTATTAATAGTAGATTAAAAGTCGATTGATAGGAAAGGGACAAGGGGAGAAGGTGGGACAGGGAAGGGTGTATACAAAAGGGTGTTTAGATTAACTGGAGTGGAATAAGATTTGTAGGTTAATGGGAATGGGATGAAGACTGAAAGAAAGGGAGGGGGAGAAGATAAGGGAGAAATCCCTGGGTGAGAAGAGGTTAAGTAATAGCAAAGCAAGTTAAGGAGCAGAATTAAAGTAAAAGTGTTAGGAGGGATAGGAAACAAGATGTACAGGAACACTACAACAATGATCAGGAGAAGGATTAGAAAAAAAAAGTAGGGCTAGCAATCATTGATCTTAGATAAAGTAAAACTTAAAGATTCACTCAAGAGAAAAATCTACATTATATATTAGTCATATTAATATTATTTTAGATAAACTTTTACATATGAGTAAATGTATATGTGTGTAAAGATATGTGTGTGTCTGAGTGTAGATGTATGTAGGTATGTGTATATAGATATGTGTATATATGTGGGTGTTGATAAATGGGTGTGAATATATACATATATATATACATGTGTATGTATGTGTGTATATGTGTATATATATATATATATATATATATTATATATATCTGTGCTTAACTGTAGCTTTTTTGGGGGAGGTTGGGGTATAGAAAGGGGAAAAAGGAATAAAGAAAAAAGTGCACAGCAGAGAATAAAATAATAACCTACAAGGAAGCAAAGGAAAGATGGACACTCATGAATAGTATTCTATTATAATTCTATTATTAATTATTCTAATGTCTTCTATTATTACATATTCATTTTTGAAATGGAAATTTATTGTTATATATTTTGAATCCTCCCTGATATTTTGTTGGGCACACAATATTTTGTTTTGTTTTATTTTCTTTTTCTGTCTTTCTTTTTCTGTTCTGTTTTTTATTTTACATTCAGTTCCATAAAAATAAATAAAGTATGTCTTGAGAGGGGCATAGAGGACATATACATTTGGAAACATATTTTTAAAAAATCAATAATTTTTAAACATATTATAGGCATATTTATAAAAGATGAGGAAGAAAGAGAGAGTATTAACTGGGGGAATGAGAAAGGCTTCCCATAGAAAGCATAATTTGAGCCCTCAAAGAAGGTTCGGTTTCCAAGAAATACAGATAAACCTGAAGTACATTTCAGGCACGAGGGGATCACAAGTACAAAGACCTGGCAATGGGAGATGAGGTGGCAAGTTTGGAAAAAGAGCAAATGGGTCAAAATGAAGAAGGTGTGAAAGGAAGGAATGTGTAAGAAAATGTTAGCCCAATGCCTGGAATGGAGTAAGTGATCGATCAATACTTGTTGACTGATAATAAGCCCAACACTATGGAAATGGATTATATGGATTGAAACTTCTAATATAAAAAATCATCTCAGAAAAATAAATAGCGGCCTCGCACGGAATACAAAGAGGCTATTTCTGGGTGGATAGAGACTCTGCCCTAGCGTGTAAAAACCAGAGAATGTTTGGACATTTAATGGGCCAGAAATGCAGCCACTCAAAAGAGAAATCTACATCCAGACATTTCAGAGCCTAACTTCATGATCCACAAGATGTCTGGAGGCAGATTTGATTAGTCACTCATTCAAGGGACTTAAAAATGCATTAGCTGTCCAGCTCACCCCAATGGTTTTAATGCCAGTAGAATTGTTTCTGATCTTAAGGCCAAGTCACCTCCTTCAAAGCTGCACATGTGGTCCTTGAAGACATGGTGAATCCTATGAAAGAACCCAAAACAAGAGGACAACAGAGATTCCTGGAAGTTCCCAGCCTTGGGCAAGACGACCATCTTTTAACTAGTTTAGAAAACAGTCTCTGGTAGTTTTTACTTTCATGATTTTTCCAAGTACCCTCTTTATAATTTACCTTTCAGATTAGGATGGATAAAGAAAGCTGCTTTCCCTAGGAAGTTAGGGTCCACACTGGGGCATATGGAGTGTTCAGGGAGGGCTAGCCCTTGATGCGAGGGCTGGGTGAGTCCATTTCAGGGATGTTCATCAATTGAGGGATGGCATCGGCCTTTTTCAATAATGAAGGACAAATACATGCGTACATGGGGATCCCAAGGTGTAGACAGAACCCAGATGTGCTCCCAAGTCCAGAGTTGCAGGGTACTCAGCATCTCTTTGGCCATCCCAGAGCAGAAGTGGTACAAATCCACTACCCTCTCTCTGGCAGAAGCCTGACCTTGACATCAACAACAAATGCAGGGCTTGGCCATCCTTGGAATAGAGCAAACAGGCCTTGAAAGTGGACCAACTCCTAAAAGCCAGTGAACCAAGAAGTCCACAGGGAGGAGATTTTTATGTAACTTGTTTGGAAAGAAAGGCCCTGGAAAATTCTCTCTTTTAAAAAAGATTTCCCTAGAGAGATCAGAAAAAAAAGGAGAAGGGCAGAAGAGGCTGCTGCAAGCTGTTTAGTTTTTTAAAACATTACTTTCCTCTGCCTGAAACTACATTATTCTACATAGTAATCTGCTGTTTGAGTATTTTGAAGAATGCAATTACATTCAAATGCTTTGATGAGCAATATCTCTTCTTTTCATATTTGTCTAGAACTTTTTTATTGAATAGCAAGAATGATGAAAGTGTTTTCCATAATAATAATGACGACAAGAACCCTATGATGAACAACAATTAACTCAGTGATTCATCAGTTAGAAGGGAAAATTTCAATGCATCCTGACATTTAGAGCGTTTGGTTGTGATTAACCATCGTTGAAATGTCACAGAATTTTACTTAATTGGCTAAGAAAAAAATTAAGGTAATCACGGCAAAGATGGCATTCAGTCCAAAGAAAGATAATTGCTGTTGTCACATGACAAGGTAGATGCTAACTAGCAGAGCCAGCCACTCCAGATTCCTACAAAATCAGATGAATACGGCATAAATCAGTGGCTGGAAAGAGCTCAGAAGTGCATTCCTACACTCTTTTCAAAGATGTGAGTCTCAGCAACTACGGATCTTTGAGCGAGTTAAACCATTGTGGGACGCAAAATGCAGGTAATTTCAAGACACAATTTCCTTGGTTTAATTACTGTAACCCCTGAACCATCCTCAAATGCCAGCCAGAATTTCAATCATTCATCTTTGTGTATGAGTGCAGAACAGCAGTAATGCCAAAGAAATGAATACGAGTGTTTAAAGGTCATATTGACGAAGTAGAAAATAGATAAACCTGGATATTTCACGGAAAATTAACCAGCTCCGTGTTCCTCAAAAGTCATTACTGGTTAAAAGTAAGAAGAGGGAGGACGTGGCAGGGATGTTTTTATCTGTGACAGCCAGGACAGTATAAGAGAAGCCTTCAAAAGAAGACATGCTTGTTCGCAACAGTCTTGCCCCCAATTTATATCAAACAGAGCTTTTAGAACTCACACAGGATTGTAGTCTTCTCATCTGGAATGCTTTGGGCAACCAACTATTGCCGAGTTACTGGATGAGCAAAAGACAGCTGGTTCTGGGATCAAAGGCCCAGGGTCTGACAATTCCTAGTTTTTAGCTTTGTCTTGTATAACTTTGGTCAAAGCTCCCAATCTCTCTGAGCTCCCCTTGTCTCATTTGGAAAATTTAGAGGTTGAATAAAACTAATCTAAGGTCTATTCCATTTCTAAATTAATGGTCTTAAGCTTCTTTCTATCACACATGTAATTTATTACATGTTATTAGTTTATTATCAATCAGGTTATTAATTTTCCTTAGGTTGCTATTTTATACACAAATATACATGTATGTATATGTATATAAAATATACATACATATATACATAAACATGGATTTACATGAACATATATAAGTATACATATATATACCCATATATTTATATAGTATGCAAATATGTCTTAATCTATCACATATATATGTATATATGTGTGGAGAGAGAAACAGATAAAGACAGAGAGAGATAAAGACAGATAGATAAAGAGAGAGACAGTGAGACAGATTGAGGGAGATAATAAGAAAAGGGAAAGGTATTAATCAATTAATAGCAAAGATTTATTAAACAGCCATTATATACCTGGTACTCTGCTAGGTACTGAAGACACAAGCATGGGGAAAAAACTATATTTTCAATGAGTTTGTTTTATAATAAAGTAGAGGGAGAACCTACCTATTTATCTATGTATACGAATATATGCATATAGTTGTAGAACTTAAATATAAAGTGAATAAATGCAAACCCACAGATAGCTATTAAACAATAGGTATTTGGGGAGGAAGGATTCTAGCACTGGAGCGAGGGATATGGAAAAGCTTCATGCAGAAGATAGTGCTTGAAAGGCATCTTATAAAAGAGAGAGACTATTAGAGGTGGTGGTGGAGGTAAGGAAAGAGACTATTCCAAGCATGAGGGCTTGTGCAATGGGATGGGCATGGAAGATGGAATGTCTTGTGTAAAGAACAGGTTATGAAGCACACTCTGACATGGATATGGGAAGGGGCAAATACTTGTATCTTGCTATTTTTGAGGATTATGGGAACTTTCCAAGGCTCCAGAAAAACACATAAGTTTCGAAATGAAAAGGACATTAATGGCACCTAGTCCAAGCTATAATAAGCAGCTGACTTAAAACATACTCATCAGCCAACTTCTAAATAATCACCCCCTGAGAAAGCCCATTCCATGTAGGAATTGTTCAAAAATGTGTCATTCAGGTGGCAACCTGAAACTCTTCCAGAGCTCAGTTATCCCTTTGAGTCTTACAGACTTGATAGTATTTGAATCTTAAAAAATTGTAAGTATTCCTTAGATGGATAACCCTCATTTCCCCCTCAGTTAACATATTACAAGAGAACAGTTAAGGTATAAAAGTGAACATATAAAATTCTTGGCAAAGAAATGAGGAGCATATTAGACACCAGGAGACTATAAAGGGAATCATTAAGGACAAAAACTAAATCAAAAAAACAAACTTGCTTTTCAGAACCTCATCTCAAAGGCCAATTTCTAGGGGAAGCTTTTCCTTATCACCTCAGCGACCACTGTTATGCCCCCCATTAGCCTGAATTTGTTGTGTTTCTATTTTACATATAATTTTTTGCATATATCATGTCCTTTCATAAGTTATTCGATGGAGGAACAACTTCATTTTTTTTGTTTTTGTTTTTGGCACAGTAACTGGCAATGTGCTGATTAATAAATGCTTGGATTGCACGGAAGTCTTGCAAATCTGCCAAGGTTTTTAAACTGGAGTAAGAAGTGGGGGGAAACTATCCATTGAGATCTATATAGTATCCCCCCAAATTATGAGCAGAAGAAGATACACAAACAGAGAAAGAGCATTAAAAATCATGACCTCACATATCTATCCATGAGTGCATAAAATAGGGTTAACGAATAGGGTGAATTAGAGGTCCTAATTGAGTAACATAAATTTGATGCCAGAGGTGTCACTGTAATGTGATTGAATAGGACAGAAATCCAGCTCTGAAAGTTCAAGCCTAATTCAGAAGGACACAACCAATAAATGAAGTGGAACAGTCTTGCATATTAAGCAGAAATATTTACTTGAAGACATCCAAGAACCCAAAGTTTGAATCACAGGAGAGTATAATTGTGCAACTCAAGGAAAACCAAAGTTAATATTGCCATGATGGATCTGCATGGACCATCTAGGCAGAATGGGGAATAAGAAGAAGAGCTATGGAAATAAGAAATCAACAGGCATGCGATGATCATGAATCATGACCCAGGCCTTATGTGAGCTGCTGAGAATATCAAGACATAAATAAAATATCACTTGCTCTCAAGGAGCTTATATTCTACAAAGAAAGATCCTATGGGGGAGATGATAAATAATGAATCTAGCAGAAGAAATAAAACTTGTCTTGAATTTCACTTAAAAATATGAAGTCATTCACTAAACACTCAAATCTTCTTCCTCGGCTCATCACTGTTGTTTTCAGTCCCCAGCACCTCCTTTATTACTGTTTTCTATAGAAATGGCTCCACTCCTTGCCAAGACAAACCCCTCCACATGCACAAATCATCTTAATCCATCCTTTCTTCTCCAATACAAGAGATCCCCTCTATTATACATAGCCTTTCACTAATCTTACTCTCTTCCTGTCTATTTTCTGCTTTTCTACTTCCTGCAAACACACCCGTGTCTTCCCTATCCTCAAAAAACAAAACAAAACACACAAAATCCTCACACAATCTTTCCATCCCCACTAGCTATCATCCTATACCTCTTCTCCCATTTAAACTTAAATTCCTTGAGAAAGCCAATTATAATAATACTTTATCCTCAATCTCAGCTTCATTTTTTTGTAGCCTGGTTTCCAATCTCATTATTCAATTGAAAGTGTATTCTCCAAAGTTACCAAATATCTTCTAGCTGTCAAGCATTTATTAAGTGCTTATGGTATATACAGGCATTTTATTAATTGTGAAGGTACAAAACAAGCAAATTAAACCAACAAATTAATTTTAAAAAATCACCCCCTGCCTTAATGGAGCTTACTTTCTAACAGAGCTTTGGATTCAGATCCTGACTTTACCATTTCCTACTTTTATCACTTTGGGCAACTATTTAACTTTCATGGACTTAACTGTAAAGTCAGCATGGTCTATACCTGACCTCTGAGGTTTTGTCCAGCTGTAAATCTATGATCCTCAGGTCCTAAATCTAATCCTTGTTGTCATGTGATAGCAATTCAAATTCTAGATATTCTCTTTCTGAAATCTGCCATTTATTGGTCTTCTTCCTCTACTGAAATGATTTGGATATTTATTGAGTTAACTAAATTGTATACATGCGACGTCCCTCCAGTAGAAAGGAAACTGCTTTAGGGGAGGAAAGAAGCCAGTTGTGTGTGTGTGTGTGTGTGTGTGTGTGTGCAAATTCCCATGGGAAACCAAGAATTTTGCTTATGCTAGACACTGAGTCAATGGAATTTGTGATGATATTGTCCCCGATTCTTTGGGCAACTCTGTCCCTGGACCTCATCAAAGAAATTTTCATTTCTGAAATTTTCAGTCTTACTTTAATCTGAGTCTACAGTATAACCCTAACATGTAGCAGAATTCTAGTCCAGAATTCTACAGACTCATAAGCAAAATCTGAATTCCAAAAGATGACAGGAATCCTCAAGAGGTCCCTAAGTATGTTTTGTCAGCTATCCAGGATGCTGGAGGTCAACGTTTCCCTTAGCTTTCTTCAAAGATTTCAGAATTCATTTCTCCTGATGTGGGCATTTGGGCACTGATCCGGCAAAATAAATGCTTTCAATGGCACTAAGTCACTTGAGGGTGACTGGAAAACTTTTTGCTGACACATAGTGCTCAGCTTTTGGGGACCTTGGCAGCCCAGAATTTACAGACTTTGTTCTGTACATTGGAACTATTAGTGGGCTATTAAAAAATGGATATGGTGGCCAAAGCAACAGACCGTCCCACAAATGTTGATTACGTAGCTCAAAATATATCAGGCTTTGAGAGGATGGTATAAGCATGAATTTATCCCTACTTAGTGTCATGGAAATTAACAGTAGTAATCAGGAAATTCCTACTATCTCTTCATCCTTAGTCCATGTTTCTCCTTTATCCTAAAGCCATTTAGAAGGAGGCTTGGAATCCACAGGGCAATGGATTCAAGTGATGTTGCTTTATGGAAATTCACTAATAAAAAAAGAATAATGTCCTACTACATAAAGAATAAAAACAACAAAGAAATAAGGATTCTTTTACTAATCAATGCTCACTGGGTTGTTCAACTTTTGTTAAATCAAATGCCATAGACAGATATGGCTTTTATCAATCTCTTCTGATTCAGCTCTTTTTAAGATTGTACCAAAGCTTCACAAGGTGGGGAAAGAGACAGCCATTAACTTTACTTGAACTCACAATACCTATACTATAATACAATCGAGTTCAAAATAGTAACATACTGGGAAATAGTAAAATATACCATGGAATAGACACATTTTCTATGATTTTGAGGCATTTCTGGTTTTCGATATAGAAATGAAGACAGTTTTCATGAATTTAAACTGAGAAAATTATATTCCAAAGATAGTAAAAATGGAAGTTGAATTAGGCTAATAGAGCACATACACATTAAATATTGATGGGATCAGTCACAAACTTAAAAATATTTGGAATTTGGGTAGAAAACTCATCAAAACTGTTTATATCCTTTCATCCAGTGATTTCCCCTACCAGCCATACACCCCAAAGAGGTCAAAGATACAAAGAGAGGACTCACCTATATAAGGATATTTATAGCAGCAGTATTTATTGTAGGAAAACTCAATAAAGATGATTGCCTTTAGACTTTTAATAGATAAACAAATTATGATACAAAGGTACAACACATCTCCATTGCACCATAAATAACACAGATGTGAAGAATTGAGAGAAAAACAGGAAGAAATAAGAGAGATCTAAGGAAGCAAAATCAGGATAAAAGTATGAACAATGATAACATTAATGTAAGTGAAAAGAACACTAAAAGGAAGCTGATTGCAAAGTATTTATAATGAAACATTCTGGAAAGGGAAGAGGGAACACATCCATTCTTTTGTCAGAGAGTTGTTCAGCCACATGTGGGGAACTGTTATTTCATTAGGTTGGAAATTCATATGTAAAGACAAAGTCATTTATAAAATTAATTTTTGAAGG
The DNA here is from genome assembly GCF_902635505.1 of Sarcophilus harrisii. Taxonomy (NCBI): domain Eukaryota; kingdom Metazoa; phylum Chordata; class Mammalia; order Dasyuromorphia; family Dasyuridae; genus Sarcophilus; species Sarcophilus harrisii. The sequence continues at coordinate 10,154,747 of NC_045426.1, read as the reverse complement.
AAAATTATATTCAAAAAATCAAATTTTTCTTATTTCTGAACGGTAAATATTGGTAAGGAGGAGAAGCATTAAATTCAATTCTTGGAAAGATAAATTGAACAAGAGCAAATAATAAATCCATGTGTGATCCTGGGAAAATGACCAAAGTTTTCTCAGCTTCAAATTCCCCATCTGTATAACTGGAGTAGACATATCCACCATCTTCCTAGATTATTGTTAGGCTCAAGTGAGATAACTTATGGGACAAGCTTTGAAAACTTTGGAGAGCCATCAAAATGCTAGTTTGGTTGATGGTGTTAAGAATAATAATGATGATTCTGAGCTACTTTTATTCTTAATCCAGCTCCTCAAGTGGTGGATTGGGTCACACACATGGTCCTTCACACCAGGATATTCACAATGACTAAAATAACTGGATCACATTCCCAGCCTGTCTGATTTAAAACAAAACGTGCAAATTCAATTGCGATGTCCAAAATGTGAACATTCTAGGCTGGGGATTGTCCCATTTTTGTCTTTGAATATTCACTTTAGCCCACTGCTTGGCATCTAGAAGGTTCTTAGCACATATCTCTTGACTTAAACATGATTGATTTGGTTCTATCTACATGGCTTGATAACAATAGATATATGTATACATGAAGGCATATATTGCTGTTATTGTTCAGTTGTTTCAATTGTATCACTCTTGCTTGCCTTGTTTGGGGTTTTCTCAGCAGATACACTGGATTGGTTCACCATTTTCTTCTTCAACTCATTTTGCAGATAAGGAAAATAAGGAAAATAGGATGAAGTGACTTGCTCAGGTCGCACACTAATAAGCATCTGAGGCTGGATTTGAACTCCAGTCTTCCTAATTACTCTATGTTCTGTGCTACCAAGGTGCCCTGCAGATATATTGATATAAATATAACTATAAACACATATACCAATACACATATGTGAATGCATGAATTTACATGTGTATATGTGTATGTATATACAAGAATATCTAACTTAACTATGATAGTATGTTCAAACAAAATCCAGACTCTGTAGATGAGAAAACAGTGTCAGAAGCTTACTTCATTGAGCACACTGAAGGCCTCATTCAAAGCAATGTCCAACATCCCAATTCCTTTGGCAGAAAGTTTGTCCAGATGTTCTCTGAAATGCTGAAATGACAAAACAAGAAGACATTTATTTGTAATGTTAGCACAAATAGCACCCTACAATTCAAGGACAGGAGCAAAACTAAAGTGAGTTTTTTCATATTAAAACAGGATTGAAATTACTTCTTTCCCTTCTGACATACCTTATAATCATATAAAATGGAAAAGCTGTATTAAATGGCTTGCACCATTAAATTATTTTTTTTCTTTAAAAAAAAAGATGATGATGATGATGAGGGGAGTAGTTGATCTAAAGATAATAGAGTCAAAGAATATCAAATTGGTGTCCAACATTTCATCCAATGTGCTTACCCAAGAAAACCTTCTACTGTGTGCAGGAATAAGAATCATCCATCTAGACCCTTGAAGGCTTCCATTGACGTGGGATTGACCATCTCTTTCTTCTACTCTGAGACTACTTTAATAACTAGGCAATTTTCCTAACCTCAAGACTAAATTTGCCCATTTGTAACTTATACCCATCTAATTCTGTCTACAACATCAGACAAAATGGATTTAATCACTATTCCATAATACAGTCTTTCAAATATTGAATTTAGAGATCTCTGGTGAGATATGATGGTGATGGTGATAAATAAAAAGCAAACTCATCAGGAACTCTGGGGTTATTCATGTAAACAAAGGTACTCTGCTAACCCCAAAGCATAATATAATGTCATTTATTATTAAAGTTGTTTCAGAGAAGGAAAAAAGAAGGAATCACTAGAAGGGAAGGTCCTATTTCTCTTTCTTCCAAGATCAAATCCATTTTTAGTGGAGGAGAAAGGCAGATAGCCAGATCTAAATTCTATTTTCCTATTGCTCTAACAGAAATGGGAAGTAAGGAAAGGAGGGAGTATTGGTAGGGGGGAGAAGATGAGAGTAAGAAGGGATCAGTTGTAGCTGTTTATAGTATGCAGACAGGAATCTCCTCCAGAAAAGAGACTGGGTTCTATAATGGGACTTGGAGAAGGGGAATCAATGTTATGTCTATACCACATAGTCTACCCTTTAGCCATCTTCTTCCTCCTACCCCACAAGAACTCAGACATTACTCCTGAGATCTGGAGCTCTGAAAGGTTAGCTTTCACTTCATCTTGCTCTCTACCAAATTATCCTTTCAGTTTCTGATCATGTATCCTTGCTACCCTTCTCCTTATACTTTTCATTTTCCTTTATGTTATACCTTATCCTGGTAGAATATAAGTTTCTTGGTGCAAAGTCTATGTTACATTTTGTATTTATGGCCTTAGAGTTTTCATAGTACCTGACACATAATGAACACTTGATAATTTGTTATTTTTAAATATATATAATATTACATTATGTATTTGTATGTTACTATATATAATTTATTATTTATTTATTGCAGAAGCTATTTCAGGACATCTTGTCCTTGCCTAATTATTATTGTCAAAGGCAGAGGCTAGGGAGATATTGGCAAGTAATAGACAAATTTATCCACGGTTATCACAGTTACCCGGCCCTTCAACTTTTTTTCTTTCTTTTTTTTTTTTTCCTTTTTGAAAGAGCGAGTCCCCTAGGTGTTTACCGCACTACAGAATGTCTGTGTGTGTGTGTGACATTATCCCAAAATTCGGGCAAGCTGTTCCACAGAGCAATCTGTCTGATTAAGCAGATGGAGAATTCTTCCTTTTTTGTTAAATTAATGAGCAGATTTCTGACTCTCTTCTCTCTCTCTCTCTTTCTCTGTGTGTGTGTGTGAGAGAGAGAGAGAGAAAGAGAAAAAAGAAAGAGAGAGAGAAAAGAGAGAGAGAGAGAGAGAGAGAGAGAGAGAGAGAGAGAGACTGTATTCATGTGTATTTGCTGGTCATTCTGTCTGTATCTCTGAATTTGGGTCTCAGATAGAAACATGGATTGATGGATGGATGAATAGATGGATAGCTGAATAGATAGATGATGGATGGATGGACAGATAGAAAGTTTCATAGATAGATAAATAGGTAGGTGGATAGAAAGATGGATAAATAGACAGACAAACAGGCACAAACAGATAAGTAGATGGAAGATGCAAGTGTGGTTTTATTTATAGATCTAAGGTTCTATGAATCTAGGATTCATGGATGAAGCAATTCTGCTGGGGTAGCTTTACAATAGAGAATGGCCTAAAACAGCTCAGTGACCATCTTAAAGTCACACAGTCACTTTGTGTCAGAGGCAGGACTGCAGGCCAGGTGTCCCTCATTCTGAGCACAAGACTCCTGCCCTCTGGCTCTCTGGCTATTCTAGAATGAGATGGAGAGAGAGAGAGAGAGAGAGAGAGAGAGAGAGAGAGAGAGAGACAGAGAGCCACTTAAGAGGTCAAGGAAAAGAACACAATGGAATCAACATTTCTTTTTTTTTTTTCTTCTTGACCCATCCCAACTCTTTTCCACTAAGATGAATAATTGTTTCCACAGTCAACAGAGTCTGTGCCACATGAGGACACTCGTTAGAGGTGTTATGAGGGAGGAAAAAGCCGAAAACCAAATAAGAAATGTTTGAGGGTAATTACCCAAACAAGTGCGATGGTTTTTCCTGACCATATTCTTGGGCTCCTGGTTGGGCCCAGAACATGCAATCAAGAACTAGAGAGGAACACCCACTCATTACAATTGAGTACATTTTGTTACGGAAAACTCTGCATTAAACAGTTGGACTTATCAGGTGGCTCGTCTCAGTGAATTGTTTTATGAAGCCTGGTCTGTTTCTCCCATGGTCTGCCAAATGGAATCTGGCTTTTCCATGGGCAATTAGGAATTACATTCCTGTTCTAAGTCTCATGTTACTTCTCCCTGGTGTATGATGTGGACTATGTTCCTTCTTCTGCCTCAAAGCCAAGATCCTATTGGACTATTTTCCTAATACGGCTCTGGGTTCGTGGAACTACAGGTGTCAAAGGTGTAACTAAGCCAGATCCGTGAGGCTTTGCCACAGGGGGAGAAATTTAGGTGGCAGAAATTAGAGGGCTCACAATTTTAACACATGCTCTCCTTCAGCAGAATAGAAATAAGCCCAGGGAGTACTAGCTCAGAGGCTGGTTAAGGACGAGGAAAAAGAAGGGTCCAGTTCCATGAAGCTGTAAAGAAAGCAGACTGTAGCCTGCTCAATCTCACCCTCTCTCATACTGTCACATAAGGAAATTTCCAATTTGTCCTGCATTACCCTATTTTCTCCCCAGAGCTTCCATTTCCCTTCCTCTTTTCCAGAAGATATATTCTCCCTCTCCACTACCTTCCACAAGCTGAGACGCTCCTCCCTGGAAACAATGAATAACAATCCAATGTTACCTTTTCTTTTTCAGACTGTTAGGAGAGGGACTCTCCTTGAGCTATTCCCAAGGAAAAAGAAAGAATATGGTAACCCTAAATATCATGAGCTGAATGAAGTGAACTCCAAGATCCCTTCCAGGTCTGAATCAAGACTATGTGCCACTTTAGTATCTCATTAAAGTTAGAAAACAAACTCAAGTGAATTTGTCTCAATTGCATTTTGTGTTTTTTAATATCACAAATTACAAAATACATTTCATAATGGTGTTGCCTGCCATGGACAATGGTTATGTCAGAAACCAAAAGTACAACTTACAATTCTGCTAGTCATAAGTACATAGTCAAGGTTCAATCAATAGTGAGAGGACTGAGCTCGGAATCAGCAGGTTACTTGTATCCCCTCTTAACCTCTTGTAAAGTCTTTTGTACTCTGGAGATGTAAATAAATATTTATGAAATCATCTCATCACAGAGATGGAGGATACATTGGCAACTGATTAATCCAACATCCCTTCAGTTGGATCCCTTCAATAACTTTGCCTTAAACAGTCCTTTAGCCTACTTGGGGACCTCTAAAGAGAGGAGGCCCATCATCTCTGGAGGCTGTCCATCCCATTTTTAGATAATCCTCAGTGTTAGGAAATCTCTCCAAGCCTAACTCTGCCTTTTTACACCAAGCCTCAGTTTGTCTCTTTGCAAGTTCCTCTCTTGGCTCCTAGTCTGCCCTGACAGGGATGAGGGGATTACAGACATCAAACTACCCAGGTCCGCACCAGAACATCCAGGTCCACTAGACCTCTGCAGATGTTGGTGTAGCTAGAGTTCAAGTGAGCTTTCTCAGCTCCCATAGCACCCTTGAATCATTCTGAACTTAACAGGCCACTGAAAACGAAGGTGGAACCTCTTTAATTAATCTACAAAAATTTCATTATTCTGCATTTGGCTAGACGAAATATTCCTCAATGTAACTCAGGACAATTGCCATTGAAGGTGGCCAGACCTTCTGGAGCAGCCCACATTGGAAATCTAGTAAAGGGGTTCCAGCCCTTGGGGCTCCTCTGGCTTCAAATGCTGAGCCACCTGGGAGCCTCCAGAGGGACTGGTAATAATAAGGCCCCAAGTTAGTTGGATTTAGCAAAACCCTACCCTTGCATGTGCATTCTGCTCATCTGATGTCATCTGTGTCAACTGCATCTAATTGTATCCAAGCACAATAGTTTATCCAGCACCACCTTTTAATAATAACTGTCTGCTAACCTTCCCCTGTCTGCAGTCTCATGCCTCAGGAAGGAGAACCTCGGGGCAACAATTCCTTTTATTATTGAGTATTCTGAGTAAAATATAACAATATGTCAGATGGTTTTCCATAATTCTCCTTTGAAACAAGGTTGGTTGTAATTTTTTTTGGTTTTGTTTGCGTTAGTCTAATATTAACCAGATCCATATTTTAGATTCTATAGTCTGTGCCTTAGACGAAGACTCTTGTGCTTCTTTTCAGGTTGTACATCCTTACGGTCAAGCCATCCTCTCTAGTGGGTCCCTTCTCGGCCACTGTTAAGCCTCTACCAGACATGCACATCTGATCTATGCATTTTATGCTTACTGGTATGGTTAGATGCTATTTCCATCAATAGAAGGTAAACTTCTTAGGGGCAAACACCATTCATCGCTCTTTTTGTAGGTATAGCCAGAGAGCAGAGCACAGAGTTTTGCCAGGAGCAGAGCTCACTGCTCATTGATTGACTGATTGAAGAACTCAGTGATTGATTGATTGAAGAACTCATTGACTGACTGATTGAAGAACTTATTGATTGACTGAAGAACTCATTGATCTACTGATTGAAGAACTCTGTCTTTATCTTTTTTTTTAAACTTCTTCAATAGCTTTGAAAATAATCCATCTCCTCTTAGCCCTGCATTCTACTTACTGTTGGTGTTCTCCTTTTCTTACTTTCTATAAATGAGTTTTTGATATTAACTTAATGACAACTTATTGATGTTCTATTTCTAACATCATTATTGTTATCCCCAGCAACCTTCCTCCCCCCTTCCTTCCAGGGAGCCATCATTGTTGTTGTCAGTCACTTTTCAACTAAATCTAACTATAACACCATTGGAATTTTTCTCGGCAAAGATACTGGAATGGTTTGTCATTTCCTTCTTCAGGTCATTTTACTGATAAGGAAACTGAGGCAAAGAGAGTCAAATCACTTGCCCAGTGTCACACCGATAAATATTTGAGACCACATTTGAATTCATCAAGATCCATCTTTTTGATTTCAGATGTGATGCTCAATCCATTTCACCACTTAGCTGCCCAAGAGATAATCATATGTCAGAGAGCCATACTATATAACAAAAAGCATTTTTAAAGAGAGGGGGAAATGAGCACAACTAATTGATACATTAAAAAAGAGGAATACAGCTTTTAAATACACGGAAACTGTCAAAATTATAGCAATTCTTCAAACTTGCAGATAGAAAATAGCAACCAAACCTTGAAAGACAGCATCCTGTTAGGATATTATCTCTAGACCTGGTCGCGGCTTTAGTGGGAATTTAGTCTGAGCCTCTCATTTTACTCTTGAGGAAAACAGGGACCATTGAGGAGAAATGACTTGCCCAAAATCATACATAAAATGATAGAAGGCCATTCTATAGATCACACTACTGAGGCCCAGAGATTGTAAGACACCTACCAGAGGTCACATATGGTGAGTATCAGAGGAAGTATGTGAACACAGGTTCTTGACTCCAGAGCCAATATTTATTTTTCCATAGCAAATATACCTGGCTTGGTTGTAGTTCAGTCATATTTGGCTATTCCTGACCGCACTTGGAGGTTTCTTAACAGAGATATCAAATTGGTGTGCTGTTTCCTTTTCCAGCCCATTTTACAAATGAGGAAATTGAGGCAAACAGGCCAAAGTACCTTGGCCAGGGTCACACAGCTAGTAAGTGTCTGAGGCTGTATTTGAACCTGGGAAGAATTCAAGCCTGGAGCTCTGTATACTCTGGCACCCCTTTTGTTACACCAAATCAAAGGTCTCTTTGTCTTCCAATTAATTTCTATGATGATGGCATGTTTTGTATTTATTTTCTTTATTTTTTTTTATCTGAAAGACACTGTGGGCAGGACATTTCACCATTCTGGGCCACAGAGTCCTCATCTATGATATGAGGGGCTTGGACTAGGTATGTTTCAAGGTCCTTTTCAGTTATAAACCTATGATCCAACGGTAGTTTTTGATGTGTTGTATGAGACTCTGGTGTACAAATAAAAATAAAGACACTGTTTTAAAGGCCTGCATATTCTGCTTAAGGGAAATGTGAATAGATGTGTGTGTGTGTGTGTGTGTGTGTGTGTGTGTGTGTGCTGCATGCATGCAAACTATATTTTATTGCACAATACTACAAACTATGATCATTGACAATTTAAAGCTCAAAAGAACCTGGAGGGCATCTGGACAAATCCTCTTTATCTTAGAGTGGAGAGAACTGAGGGAGAGCATGATGACTTGATTTACTTAGAATCACATGGCTAGTTAAGAGCTCGAATCTTAACCCAATCCCTCTATCTATGGACTTAATACTTTTTCACCAGTGCCACATTCTGGCAATCACCAGGTCAAATTAAAGCCACAAACCATTGACAATATCCATATACAATATGTAATAAAACATATGCATACTGAAGGAAAACATCTTACCCACACACAGTTTCCCTCATTAACATATGAGCTCCTTCAGGTTAGCGTTCTTTTTTTTCCTCCCTCCCTCCCTCCCTCTCTCCTCTACCTTTCTCCTTCCTTCCTTCATTCCCTCCCTCCTTCTGTTCCTCCCTTCCTTCCTGCCTCCCTCCCTTTCTTTCTTCTTTTTCCTTTCCCTTTCCTTTTTTTTTCCTTTTCCCTTTCCCTTTCCTCCTTTCCTTTTCCCCCTTTCCCTTTCCCCCTTTCACTTTCCCCCTTTCCCTTTCTCCCTTCCCCCTTTCCCTTTCCCCCTTTCTCCCTTTTTCCCTTTCCCCCTTTCTCCCTTTCCCCCTTTTCTCCTTTCTCCCTTTCCCCCTTTCCCCCTATTCCTTTCCCCCTTTCCCCCTTTCTCCCTTTTCCTTTTCCCATTTCTCTCTTTCCCTTTCCCCTTTCTCCTTTCCCTTTCCCTTTTCCCTTTCTCCCTTTCCCTTTCCCTTTCCCCTTTCTCCCTTTCCCCTTTCCCTTTCCCCCTTTCTCCCTTTCCCCTTTCTCCCTTTCTCCTTTCTTCCTTTCTTCCTTTCCCCCTTTCCCTTTCTCCCTTTCCCCCTTTCTTCCTTTCTTCCTTTCCCCCTTTCCCTTTCTCCCTTTCCCTTTCCCCCTTTCTCCCTTTCCCTTTCTCCCTTTCCCTTTCCCTTTCTCCCTTTCCCTTTCCCTTTCCTCTCCCTTTCCCTTTCCCTTTCTCCCTTTCCTTTCTCCCTCTCCCTTTCCCTTTCCCTCTCCCTTTCTCCCTCTCTCCCTTTCCCCCTTTCCCTTTCCCCTTTCTTCCTTTCCCCCTTTCTCCCTTTCCCCCTTCCCTTTCCCCTTTCTCCCTTTCCCCTTTCCTTTCTCCCTTTCCCTTTCCCTTTCTCCCTTTCCCTCTCCCTCTCCCTTTCCCTTTCTCCCTTCCCCTTTTCCTTTCTCCCTCTCCCTCTCCCTTTCCCTTTCCCTTTCTCCCTTTCCCTTTCCCTTTCCTTTTCCCTTTCCCTTTCCCTTCCCTTCCCTTTCCTTCCCTTCCCTTCCCTTGCACATTCCTTCCTTCCTTCCTACATTTCTTCTTTTCTCTATCCTTCCTTCTCTCCTTTCTGTCTTTTTCTTGGGGGCAAATAGTGTATCCTCAACATTTATAGTAGTTCATGCACAGAATAAGCACTCACAACTGTTTCTTGACTAATGAACTATGTATAAATTTATTAAGAGAATGTTTTCAGATTGTGAGAAACAAAAAGGAAGTGATATTCTGCATCCTCAAATGTCTATCTTTGTTATTTCATGGTATAAGACACAGCTGCATATTCTTTGACCTAGCAACACCGTTATGAGGTTTACATCCAGTGACATCAAAGAAAAAGGAAAAAGAACTTATGTACATATAAATATTTATAGCAGCTCTTTGTGTGCTAGCAAGAGATGTCATCAGTTGGGGAAAGACTGAATATTAGGCATGTAATTGTAATGGAATACTATGGTCCTTTAAGAAATGTCAGGCAAAATGATTTTAGAAAATCCTGGGATGCTATATATATATATATATATATATATATATATATATATATATATATTCATACATATATACACACATATATGTGTATATATATATATATATATATATATATTTAGACAAAGTGAAATAAGCAGAAGTAAGAGAATAGAAATATAGTGCAATGATCAAGTGTGATATCTTAACTATTCCCAATAAGACAATGATCCAAGGTAATTTCAAAAATTTATGATGGAAAATAATATTCCTCTTCCGAGAAAAAAACTGACAAACTCTTAATGCAGAATAAAGCTTACTTTTTTACTTTCCTTATTTTATTATTTTATTTTATTTGTGTTTTCTTTTGAAACATGACTAATGTGGAAAAAAATGTTTTATACTTCACAAATATAATCAATATCATAATGCTTGCCCTGTCAAGGGCAGGAGTTGGGAGGAAGCAAGATAATTTGAAACTCAGTTTTTTAATGAATGTTAATTTATTTGTAAATTATTTAAAGATACACACACACACACACACACACACACACACACACACATATATATATATATATATTTAAACATGACTTGTTACTCCCCTAGAAGATGGGTTTTTAATCACGGGAAGATGGATTTATGACCGAGTTCTGCATAGGAAAGAATGTAGCCTGCAATACCGCTTGCAAATAAGTCACTTCCATAAACAATTCTCATCTAAAGGAGAGCAGGCAACATTATTTTTAAAAATAAAATGAAATTGCACATCATGAAAAATAAACAACTGATCAGAAAATGTGACCCTTTCTGTTTTACAAGCAGACTTTAACAAAATAGAGGGGAGGGATGTTTTTACATCTTTGCTCAAGCTATGTCTGTTGTGGGAGACACAGTTCCAGGGAAAACTGTTGGCACAGTGGCATATTATTGGTGACCTGTGGTCCCTGATTCACGCACTGTGGGGGCATATTCAAATCCTACTCATCACAGGGAAGATGGGAAGGCAATTCTCAGGAAATGACAATTCTTCCTCACCAGCCTTTGACTTAGTCAGATATGTACTGATCTGTCTCTTTGTTGACCACTAGCAACAATATTTTTTTTTCTTATCTGCCTACGAAGGGACAATAAATGTTTGAATTCCTCTCTGATTAAAAATAGGGGAAGTGTCTCCAGGGGAATCAGTTTGTCTGCTCCACAAAGCAGATCCTCTCTGGGGAAAGATTATTCCCAAGAAGTAAATTAGCTGGTTGAGAAGCTGCATTAACTATTCAAGCACCAAAAAGCAATAAAGAAACATATAATAGGATAATAGGTTTTAGAGCTAGAATAGATGTAAAAAGTCATTTACTCCAATTTGATCATTTTTACATGAATAGAAATAGAAGCCTGGAGAGATTAGTTGACTTTTCCAAAACCATACAGTTTGTAAAAAGCAGACCTGAGATTTGAACCCAGATTGTCTGACAACAAATCCAGGACTACTGCATTATGTAAACACAAATATTTAAAAAGGAATACATGTAGAAAGTCACAAATTACTAAAAACGTTACTGCAAGGGAAATAGGTTAAAATGTTTTAACACTATTTAAATTCATTAATTTCAATACCAGAACTGCAATAAATATAAGGAGAAATAGAATATAAGCTCCTTAAGGATAAGAGCTGAAGAATATATTTGTATTCTCAGTGCTTAGTGTATTTCTTAGCCTTTAAAAGGCACGCTGTGCATGCTTATGGGGATGGATCTATTCTTTTAAGCACAATGTCAATCAAATTGGATGCTGTCAGTAGACAAGAGATGAGACCACTGACCTGAATGTAAGATCAGCTGACATTCCTTATGTTCTTAGGAAGATTATTGAATTAACATTTTGGCAAATTACATCCTATTTGTGCCAAATGGGAAAATCACTTTTAAGTGAAAACAGACAAGAAAAATCAAAGCGTGAAAGTTGGACATAGAATATTTTCCATATTCGCCCATTTCAGACAGCATAGAATATATTTTCCCTAACTTTAGTAAGTATAAAAGGAAGACTCTCAAGTTTAGAGTCCTCAAATCCTCCTTTCCATTTTCTCTGCTGTTTTATCATTCCCAATCCAGGACTTTTCCCATCAAATGTAAAGAAACCAAGAGGAAAAATGTGTACCACTGGCAATAGAAATAATCAGAGTATACAATGCAAATGTATGGGATTTGTGTACTAGCTCTTCAGTCTTGTCATAAACATTGTCACCTTTCATGTTCTCCCTGCCTTAAAAGTTGAATGGAAATCTTCATATAGTCCAGTGGAAAGAACTATGGTTCTGAAATTTCTGGGCTCCAATCTTAGCTCTAATATTTACTGCCTATATGAATTAAGACAAATTTATTTCCCTGAGCCTAGGTTTCCTCATCTGTAAAATTAGAGGGATAAAGAAGATGGCCTTTGAGATCCCTTCCAAGTCTAGACCTCTGAACCATGCTCCCATGGATTCTGTAGGTATTGAAGAAAGATATCAGAGCATATTGGCTGTTGTTGACATCTGATAGCCTAGATTCGGATTATTCCTCTAATACACACTGGCCAAACAACTCCGGTAGAACTATATTTTCTTTAATCTATATTTATATTTCCTTCAATGACCCAGATCATAACCTGTCTATATCTCACCCATATCCTCTTCTAAAGTTTCCAATAGGCAGCTCAACATATTCAAAGCCTTTTTAATGACCTCTTGACGAGGGGAAAATGCCTGTCCTAAGTCCTAAATCCTAACTTCTAGGTCACTGAATGGCCACCCCATGAAACAGAACATGGAAAGATAAATAAACTCCTGTGGCACAGACCTGCAAAAATAGTGTAAAGAATAAATTATTTTGGTACAGTTTTTTTAGGAAAATCTAGGAGGCATTTTTAAAGGAAAATCATAGAAGAGACTACTTGTTTAGAGGCAAATGGGTAATTATCATTGACAACAGAGAGAAATTAAAGTTATTCAGTTCTTCTGTTTCAATTTTCACTTCTAATGAAATGAAATCTACTTATGGAAATGACAGAAGAAAAATAACTAGCAAGCTTTGGATATTCAAGATAAGTTAGGAGATATTAAGACAATAAATTACAAAGAGATGAGTTCAGGCTCGAGGTCAAGAACAATTTCCTTATGACTACAGCTGTCCAACAGTAGAATGAGCTGCTTCCCAAGATGGTGGGTTTCCCTTTTTAATGGAGATCTTCAAATATAAACTGGATGATCACTTGTCAAGAATGTTACAATGGGGATTCCTTTCATATGGAAGGTGTAGATTGAACGATATGGCTCAGTTCCCTTCCAAGTCTCAACTTTCCTTATTCTGTGATCTTAAGAACTAGATTTAAAATGTCAAAACCAAATTAGTTGAAACTTGTTTTTAAAATAGTTTATATAATTTCATTTGGTAGAGAGTAAGGTGAGTGAGAAGAGCAGGAATCTCCCTTCTCAAATCTTCTCTGGAATAGAATTTCTTCTTTCCTGTTCTTCACAATTTAAGAACTCTAAAATGTGTATGGTTAATGGCAGGTGTACAAGAATATATTGGTGAATATTTTATTTGACCAAGGCAGTGAAAAGAGGCAAGGACCCTAATAAAGGAGTAATCAATGATAAAATATTACAATTAGAAAAGGAAATAAATGACTGAGCACTAGGAAAAAGCTACATGACAACTGTGCAGTCATAGTGAGAATAGCTCTCAGAAGGAATGGGAGTGACCAAGTTTGTCTTTTCCAATGATCCCTTAGGTCAAAGATTCCTAAATTGTGGATCACAACCCCATATGGGGGCACATAACTGAATGGGAGTTTCAAAAAAAAATGGCAGCACCATAAGATATCAAATATTCCACCAAGATTTAATTCTTTATGTAAAAATAAACAATCACATCCATCTTATTAATATGCAAATTTCCTTTTATCTTTAACAAATGGTAAAATTATAAGTATACAGAGAATTTTTTCTAAAATAAGTTTCTTTATCATCTATTAACAGTAAATGTTTTGATTTGTATTATCTATATTAATTACCTATATATCTGGTAGTGTAAAAATTTCCTGGGCAAAAGGGTCATGGAAAAAGTTTAAGAAGACCTGACTTAGGCAGGTTAGATAAGGCGATCTGCCCACACAATGTTACCGCCATTAAACAATAAACATTAGACTATAAAGACATTTGTATTGCTGGTGACCTTGGTGCTCCTTGGGAGACTGCTCTCTGGGAAACAAGTTACCGGTGCCCTTTTATTCAGTCCTACAGTTTCGTGGGCAAAAAGCTCAATTGAGAACAAAGAACTCCTGACTTCATCGTCTGTGCTGCCTTTGGAATCAGGTCTTGTCAATCTATCGAGTGAATTTGTTTATCTTCCAAGGCATCGACCAAAGCAGGGCTGACTAAAGAAGTCAGATAGTGAGGGGCATAACCAGGATTTAAATAGCATACTTCTTGAACAGAATAATACCCAGGGAAGAAGATTAATTAAAACCAGCATTTATTAAGTACTTACTATGTGCCAGGCACTGTGCTCAATAATGGGGATACAAAATAATCAAGGACAGTGCCCACCTTCAAGGAGTTTACAGTCTAATAGGGAATACAATATGCACAAAAATATAGATAAATCCAGCTATATGCAGGGTTAATAGCAAGAGAGAAAGCACTGGAATTAGGAAGGGTTGAGGAAGGCTTCCTGTAGAAGGTGGGATTTAGTTGGGACTTAAAGAATCTGGGGATGTCAGGAGTGTGACAGAAGAGATCTCCCAGTATGAGGGATAGAAAATGCCCAGAACTGAGTGATGGACCGCCCTGATAGTGGAATGGCCAGGTTCAGGGTCACTAAACCAAACATTTTTGTTAGGGAATAAGTTTAAGAAGTTTAGAAGGGTAGGAAGAGATCAAGTTATAGAGGGCTTTGAATGTCAAATAAAGTACTGTGTACTTAATCCTGGAGACAATAAGAAACTAATATATTGAATCAGGAGTGGGGAAGGGTGACAGAATTGATCGATGATTAGGAAAAGTTTGTTAGTAGTTGAATGGAGGATGGATTGAAGTTGGGGGAGACTTGAAGCAGGCAGTCATCCCCCTACCTCCAGTAGCTATTGTAGTAATCAAGCTGCGAGATGATGAGGGCCTACACCAGGGTGGCGGTAATGCCAGCAGAGAGAAAGGAATATATTTGAGAGATGTGCAAGAGTCATTATCGCCTTAAAATCAGAGAGAGAAAGAGCAGATTTCCCCTACTGCTTATTAATGAACATGTTTACCTCCACATAATGGGGGGAAATGAGCAGACTGAAAAATAGGATGTGCTTTTAGGAGGAAGATTATATAAAAGCTTAAATATTCCCTACAGACCCAATTGTTTTGATGATCTCTTGCTTTGTGCTTCCACGTCCCATAATCCTCAGATGGAAGTACATGGATTAATGACCCTATCTGGCATTGTGATTATGACTTGGTCTATTTTTGTTTCATCACTCTAGACTTCATTCTTTGAACATCACAGTAATATGAGGCAGCAACAATCTATTGTGAGGTCATTTATGAATGCACAGAGTACTTTGATATGAACTCTACAAACTGAGACAAAGCTCAACCAAGGTTAAAGCAGTTTCAGAAATAAGATGCATCTCTCAACTACACTTTATTATCCAAGGATTGTCTTTCAAAGAAAGCATGGGGACATTTTAAGGCTTATTTTAATTTCAATGCCCATTTTAACTGAGAAATAGGATACTTTAAGCAAAAGTAGCTCGTTTGTGGAATGGAAATAAAAAAATTCTCTCAACTTCAATTCTACTGATAAGAAGGGATTGTTATTTCTGAAGACAGTCACCATCACTAATCTTCCTTCCTCATGACCCAAGCCTCCTCTTGGGCCAGTCTCTCCCCATTCCAAGGCTGCCTTCACAGCACTGCCAAATGCACTGCTCTCATGGTGTTGCACCCCTTGTCATATTTATCAGTAGCCCCTCTTTCTGACTGAAAGAAAAACTGAAGACCTTCACCGAGGCATTTCTGGCCCTCCACCTATGTAAGGCTGTCTTCCCTTTCCAGACTTATGTATTACATATGTATGTGTAAATAATACTACAACCAAATGAAACTAACCATCACCCCCCTTCCCTACCATGCACCTTCTGTATTTTCTGGCCTCCAGGTCTCTGCCCAAAATGTGTAATCTTCTTCCTCACCCCTAACTTTAAGACTCAGCTCAAGGACCATCTCCTCTGCCCTATATTCATTCATTTGATGGAAATATATCTTTCTACATTAGACTCAAATGTCACTTTCAGTTGATTCACTAAGCATTTGAGTGGCAGCTTTATGCCCAACACTTCACCAAATATATAAGATACAAAGATGAAAACTAAATAATCCCTTCCTTTGCATAGTAGAGTGGTGATGGAGCACAGATAGATAAATAAATATAAAGTATCCGCCAAGTGATGTAAGGTACTGGTGCGTGAACAATTAATGGGATAAGGAAAGACTGAGCATCAGATATGTAGGAAAGCTGAGCCTGGGAAAGGGCCAAAGCTCCCAAGGGGGATCTAGGGCTGGAGAAAATGTCAGGCATGGGGGAGCAGAGTAAACACAGGCACACAAGGAGGAAATGGAAATGTCATATTGGAAGTCCATGAGCCACTCTGCTAAGAACATAGGGAAGTAATGAGAAATCAGAATAGAAAGAAAGTTGGCCTCCACATTGGAAAAGTGTTTAATCAGCAAAAGAAGAATTACGAAGTTGATTTGAAGGCAGTAGGGAGCTACTGAAGCTTGTAGTAGATGGTAATGAAATGGTCAGACTTATAATTTCACATACACACACATATTTTGCCTCAATTTTTCTTTTGCATCCAAATATTCCTGTTTCATTCTCTGTGGCCAAGTAGAATTACATTGATCCTTCTTCCATTAGCCCTTCAGATACTTGAAGCTAAATATCAATTCCATTCTAAGTCTATTCTCAAAATAAAATATTCTAAATTCTAAACTCATTCAATCAGATATCTTATGGCATGAACTGAAGGTCTTCCACTACCAAGTACCCTCTCCTAGATGCCCTCTAGCACATCCATTTCCTTCTTAACATATAATACCAAAAAAAACCCCAAAAAACAAAACTCAATGTTCTAGGCATAGATGCCATTCAACAATCACCCAAGCTAACATATAGGAAGTGCTTCACAAATTTGTGTTGTTAATTGATTCTTTGATG
Source organism: Sarcophilus harrisii (assembly GCF_902635505.1). Classification (NCBI taxonomy): domain Eukaryota; kingdom Metazoa; phylum Chordata; class Mammalia; order Dasyuromorphia; family Dasyuridae; genus Sarcophilus; species Sarcophilus harrisii. The sequence goes on along the minus strand of NC_045426.1, from coordinate 10,137,878 downwards.
AAAACAAAAAGAGGCTTAATGCTTCCCTTCCCTGATTGGTTTGGTTATTTACTGTAGCACGGGTTTATTTTAATGGGAGAATTAACCCATTAATCTCATATTCTTTTAAGTCATCCCCAGATTTCCCAAGCTCCCTGGCAATTCAGTTGACTTAAAAAATCCATTTCTTGGTGAAATTTAGGATTTATAATATCCCTGGGGAAAGAGTTAGAGAATCCCAGAGCAGAAAGAGACCTCAGCGTTTCTCTACAAACTGGAAAAACCCACCAATGACCTATAGAGCAAGTATTAGTATGCATCATCATCATCATCATCATCATCGTCATCACTATCACTACATTATTATTATTATTGTTGTTATTATTAAAGATCTTCAATGTGAAGAAACCCAAGTCTCCTCAGGGCCATTTCAGTTTTGGATAACTTTCATTGGTTCAACGCTTGATTTGGTTTTTCTTTGTAGAAACCCTAAATTTGTCTCTCTGCAATATTTTTTGCCTCTTTCCACTACCTCTGCCCTCTGGGCCCCATAGAACCCAATGTGCGAGTTATGCACAGTCATTCCTTTTTTATGAAAAATGAAACGTTTCTTGTGAGACGGTTATCTCAAGTCCCTAGCTACAGCGGCTCTAATTGTCGCTCGATCCCTCTGGTGATGGCAAACTATAACACGGTGTTTCTCAAAGATGAAAACATTCTGGCCCAAAGGGAGAAAATCTGATATTAAAATCAGCAGCTCCACATGTTTATAATTTGGTGGAGAAAATGCAGACAGTGATAGAACTACGTCTGAACTGCTCACCACTTCTTCCCTCCGCTACGTGTAACGAATCGAGACATCTGAAGGGAGCATTTGTTTAACAGGAATGCCAAAGTCTAAACAAGATGGATTCTCTGAAAATGCACAGTGAATATCGCTATTTGATACCAGAGACTTGGATTTGCTGCGATCTCATTTCAGTATCAAATGCTGGGATTACTTCATAGCAGAATGTAGTCCATGTCCAGAATCTTTAATTCCATCAGAAAGTCAATGTTGACACTTGGTTTAAAATCTAATTTATTCCACTCTGCAAAGGTTCAAATGTCTTGGACCAGTGTGTATCCTTGTGGCCATGAGAAGAAGTTGAAGAGGAAAGACCATTGTGTATCATGGCCTTGAGAAGAAATTAGAAGAAAAGACCAGTTTGTATCCTTGGGGCTACAAGAAGAAATTGGGAAGGAAAAACCAGTGTGCATCATGGTCTTGAGAAGAAATTAGGGAGGACAAACCAGTGTGTATCCTTGTGGCCATGACACGAAATTGGGGAGGAAAGGACAAGCCACTGAATTATATTACCTCATCCTGGCCGTTTCTGTCAGACGCTGTTGGAAATGTGTCCAAAAGAATCCTGTATTACAAACCAGTGAGTGCCTGGGAAACCGGAGCAGACAGAGTGGGGAAGCTGGGGTCTGCTTTGTGTCTCGACTCGGCAGGGTGGCATGTGTGTGTAAATAACAGACCTCACACTTTACATCAGTCTGTCATTTCCGAAGGTGTAAGTTCATCCTTTCTAAACTTTGCAGAAACCTTGATTTGCTTCAAATTGGCTTCTCGGAGGAAGAATGCTTTCATCAACGGCAGTTTTTGAGAGCTGACAGAAGTCACAGTTTCAGCTCGCTCCCGACTCGGTGCCAAAATCCATGAAACCTTAAACTCTGCATATATGTGTATTTAGATTCCATTTGCACCAAGAATAGAACACAGATGCACCTCTGGTAAATGCTCCAGGGTCGGACTCATCATCGTTAAATCCTCATCAGTTATTTTCTAGGAGGGGTGCCCTTTGCATCCGGAGATGCTGCTTCTGGCCCTCTACCAGAAGGCACGTGCTCCTAAGTGATGGACAGCAGTGATGATGGATTCGCTCCAATCCATCCACGCTCTTCCCAGATCCCCCTCGTGGCCAATAGCATTACGCGCACTCGCAAGACGGGCGGGCAGGGTTAGGGCAATCACAGAATGATCTCCACCGCTAGCGGGGATTAGCTTGGACAGCCGTGGTCCTTTCCCCCTAATCACTCTGGTTCTAGAACAAATAGCTCTGCCACAGGAGGAGCGCTTGAATGCAAACACTGGACAAATGGGCCCGGCTGTATTTCTCACAAATGCTTTAATTGAGGGCAAAGCAAGGTAAAAACACATTGAGTAAGGTGGTGAGTGGTGATGTCGGGAGGTCAAGCCAACCTGGTCTACTGAATGTTCTCCATCAATGACATTCTACTTCCTTTTTCCATGTCTATACAATGACCGTTGCTCACACTGACAATGATCTGCACCCTTGCTTGTAAAGCAGACCGTCCCTGGCTTCCCTCAAAACTCAGATCAAAGCTTGCAGCTGCATGTCTCCCCCCAACCTTCCCACCCCTCCCAGGCACTCTGGATTCCCCTACAGATTATCTTCCAACTATATATATATATATATATATATATATATATATATGTAGTATATATGTCCCCAACAGAATGGAAGTGCTTTGAGATCAAAGACTAGGATGGCTTAGATTTTGTTGTTTGTATTTTTGTTCTTTTTTGAAACTTTATATTGCCATCACCTAGCATTGTGATTAGCAGAGACTAGCCCTTAATAAATACTTATTAACTGAATGTCCCATGTTCCCTTCAAGGCTTAGCTCCAACGCTTTCCCCTCCAGGAAGCCTTCAGGTTTCCCTCTGGGGATGCCCATCCTCAAACTACTAGCTCACATCCCATAACTGAGCTCACATCAGCCTTGACCAGGCCTTCTGTGAGCTGGTCCCAAAAGGCCCACGCAATGTTCTTGAGGCCTTTCCTCCCCATCCCTTTGCCTAGTATCAAAGGTTTTTTTCCTCCATGTTTATTGTTTCTTGCCCTCCAACAGAAAGAATTTAATAAGCATCATCTGTATGTTAGGTACTATGCTAAGTCCTGATGGTCCAAAAAGAAAAGTACTTCAGCTCCTGCCCTCAAAGAGATCATGTTCTAATAAGTGAGAAAGTTTGGATGGGGTGTGCACATTGGAGGAAGGGGAAAAAGCTTCATGAAGAAAGTGGTCTCTGAACTGAACCCTGAGGGAAAGCAGGGAACCTGGGAGGTGGAGAGAAAGAGGAAGAGCACCCTGCCTTGGAGAACACACTGGATGCAAAGACAAGGAAATGGGAGATGATGCATGTGTGTTTCCAATAGTGAGTAGGCCAGGATATTTGGGTCCCAAAGTATAGAGTGATGGGGGAGGAGAGGCTGAAGACACAGAAGAAGTAGCACAAGACCAGTTTGTGAAGGAAGAGGGGTTACTATGTGATTGTCAAAGCAATAGCCCTGAAAGTTTGTGGAGGAAGGCAATGATGTGCTCGGATCAGTTTTTTTTAGGAAAATCAGCTGGATTTTTAATCCTGGGAAAGAAAAATTCCTTTGTACAAACAATTTATAGTTTTGGGTTCTGATCCAATGCAACAAATAGTTATTCTCTCTTTATTGAAAGCAAAAAAAAAAGAAAGAGGTTAACAATACGGAGGCATATAAAAGTGCCAGTCTGAAGAATGGAAACTTTTGTACAAACAATTTGTCAGGAAAAATAAGGGAAGAAAAAAATAAAATAAGGGAAGTCATAATTCAGAGGAGAGAGAAAGTGAGATCCAATGGGACTTTTCTAAAATTGTGTTAAGCACCTACTATGTGCCACACACCATGCTGAGTGTCAGGGAGAAAAAGAAAGGGGGACATGTCCTAAATGCCCATCTCCTCAATCCAATTTCTGCTTGGAAAACACTGTCCCAATATAACAGATGAGTGATCTTGGGCAAGTACTTCCTCTACAAGTTAAACACCTTTGGTGGAAAGTAAATATGTTGACCCCAATGACCCCATAAGTCCCTTTCCCATCTGGTCATCTGATACTCTTTCTCTCTCCTCTCTCTCTCCTCTCCTGCCTTCCTTTCTCTCTCTTTTTCTCTCTCTCTCTCGCCCTCTCTAGCTCTATACAGAAGCAATTAATCCATTTTGACAAGTCCCATGAAAGAATTCAATTCACTTACAAGGTAAACTGCAGCAGTGAAACTCAATTCCACAGCTTTTTATTAATTTTTTGCTAAGAAGAAAGCATTATTCTAAGTCTCCGCTGTCACCACCCCAGCCCTGAAGAAGCTTCCATTTCATTGAAAAGAACACATATAAAAATGTGTGAGGGGAGACTGGTCAATCAGGGTCAATTCTGAAAGTATGAGCAATATGCCCTGCCTAGTTTTAGTCCACGTGAAAGCTGGCAGAGTCCTGGGCATACATAATGGAGATGTCTTTTCCCAAATTAATGTTACTCTGTTTCCTGTAATCTTTCTGTGAAATAAAGAAAAAATTAACTGCCTACTGAGTAGATTGTCTTAAACCCATTGCCCCATATTTCTTGTATTTATTGTTTCCTGAATTGATGTGAAAGATTATCTGGAGAGACAGTGGTCCAATGTGATGACCTTGTGATCTTTGGAAGGTTGAAGTAGCTTTCATCTGAGCTCCAGTCAATAGAATTGGTAGCAAAGAATTGGGGAGCCATAGCAGTTTTGGTTCTTCTTGGGGTAATCCCTGAGGGTCACCAATGTGACCTGACTCAGAATTGTTGACCCAAGAATTAATCTGCCAGTGAGAAAATGATTCATTCTTTATCTATGGCACACCCGGCAGTGAAATTGGTGGTGACTCCTCAAAGGGAAGTGAGAGGGTCCCTTGGTTACATATACTCCTGACATATGAGATTCCCTACAAACTTAGCTTTCAAGTTTGGATCATATCTCCCAAGGATTAATTGTGTACAATAGGGTAAATGTTTTAAAAACATTTTTTTGTTTCTTCTTGTTATACTTCATGTATAATTTGTTAATGTAAATTGATGTTAATCCCCAATTATATAATTGTTTCTTCAACTAATATTGGGGAAATAACTGGATAATCAATGGGGAGCATGCTACCTGGGGGTCATAAATACCAGCATTAGAAAATGATTGCTGATCCCTCATCATATCCCTAGAATCTTAAGGAGAAAAGTAATATCAGCTGCCCTCTAAGGACCTGACTCACTGATGCTGATGGGAATTGGGTAGCTAAGAAGAGTGGTACATAAATAGGGTGGAAAAAAATGAAAGAAAAAAGAACTAAGGGGATCGAGGAAAGCTTCCCAGATGAGGTAATATTTAAGTTTGGATTTGAAAGATGACATGGATTCTGAGAAACAAAGATTAAGAAAGCATGAATTTAAGCTTCTGTGGTTGTGTGGAGACATATGAGGGCTTCAAATTTGAGATCATTTCGTAGCTTAGGTTAGCCAGGACATAGAATTTGTGAAAGGGACTAGGAGGAAAGAAATCTGAAAAGGAAGATAAAAGCCATTATAGAGAGGGGCTTAAATGCCAGTCGATAGAGTCTGTGTTTTGATGAATTTTGAGTGAGGGAATAAAAATATTTGAACCATGGCTTAGGAAGATTATTTAATTCATCAAGTTAGGTTCCACAAGACTAAAAGGAACATAGATCTCAATCTAGAAGGGACTTTGGTCATCTAATTCAATATCCCCATTTTACAACTGAGAAAACTGAGAAAGATGAATTCATTTGCCCAAGGTCACACAAGTCATCTGATACTCTCTGATACACTGATACTCTCAGTGGAAGATCTGGAAGTTGAACCATAGTCCTCTGGATAAAACTCCACTGCTCTTGCTCCTTTTTCCCATGCTGGCTTTTGGTCCTTTTCTCAGAGTATGGCTTTTCCAGCAGCAAGACTTATTTTTAATCCGGTATCAGGTGCCTCTCATCTGATAAGCCTCCTCCAAAACTCATCCTGTTTCAGATAATCATATCTCTCTATGGATATTGTTTGAACACCATCCACCTTGATAATCCCTGTGGAAGTCATGTGCCATTGTGTTTCCATGAGTGTCCAGAAGGTGCCCAGGAGTTGCTGCCAAAGCCCTCCAGACTTGGTGGCTTTGCCTCTGGCCCTGATTTCCCTTGTAGAACACAGGTTTTAGGATGATAAGGGGATGGCAGTCCAGAGCTATATTTACTACAGGTGGAGCTATGTCATATCAGTGGGGAGAAGATAAGCTAGAGACCTGGGAAAACGGTGTTCATGCAAAGTTTACTCTCATTGATTGACTGCCAAGTCTTGTCCCCCTAATTGTGTTCTTTATCTCATCTCCAAGCTGGCTGCCTACTCTGGCATCCACAAGGGCATCTTAATCCCCAGGAGCTACAGCCTGAGGATTCCATGGGGTTTAATCAGCTTAATGCACACTCCTCCACTCCCCTCAAGCTGAAATTAAACTAGCTTAAGAGAACAAACTGTCATTTCTTTTACCTATTAAAATATCCAATTATTTGACATCTTTGAAAATATCTCTCTGACTATAAATGATATTTAAATAGATGAGCTTCATTGCATTTCCACTAATTCACTCCTGTACTGGAACCAAGGTGTAGAATCCTCCACACCTACCCCACTGGGAGCGCTGCCTAAAAAGTTTATGTCTGCTTTGTATCATGTGTCTACTCTTCTGTGAATATATATTGCTTCTTAAGGGGGAGAGAGATTTATTTTTATTTCTGTATCCCAGCACATTGATTGGCATTGAGTGGGTTAATAGACATTCAATCCTTCTTTAGTCAACAAGGATGGGCCTGATTAAAAAGTACCTTTTGGGGAAGCAGCATGGGCAGAGGAGGATCTGGACTCATAATTCATCACTCTTGGAAGTTTCAAGACGTCCATTGTGGAACTTCCATTGTGGAAACTTTCTTCACCAATAGATGGAGACAATTTATAGTCCTAGATGTGCTAGTAAATTAAGACATTATATTTGAAAGATTGTCTGGAGAGACGGTGATCTTGGGTAACACCTACAATGTGTGAATGGCAGACTGGAAACCAAGTCTTTCTAACTTCAAGACCAGCTGTCTACTCAATGGGCAGGTCAGCTCTCCCAATGTCTTTAAGAACAAGTAAATAACAGGATGGGTCACAGACACAAATGCCAAGTTACAGAAGTGGAAAGGACTGTGTGGATGGGAACATATCTGTGTGAGAGTGTGTGAGTACATATGAGAGTGTGTTATGAATGTGTTTTTGAGAGGGTGGAGATGAGCGAATATATGAATGAATGTGTATGTCATATAATGAATGAATGTAAAAGTACAAGTATATGTACAATTTGTGTGTGAGAATATGTGTATAAATGTATGTGTTTGGAGTTCAGAACACCAGAATTCAAATCCAGCCTCAGACACTGACTAGCTGTGTGATCATGGATCATTTAACTCTGTTTGCCTTCTTTTCTTCATCTGTAAAATGAACTAGAGAAGGAAATGGCCAGTCACTCCAGTATATTTACCAAGAAAACTCCAAATGGGGTCAGATGCTACTGAGAAATGATAAAACAATAGCAACAAAATAACTGGGAGAGGAAGGTGCTATTATTTCTCCCCATTCTGCAGATGAGAAAACCAAGGATTTGAGATTTTTTTTTTTTTTATCAAGGATCATTTCAGACATTTTGGCTGTCAATTGGGCAAAAGAGCTTATAGGTGATGGCTCACGCCCTTTTCAGAAATTCCAGTTAAAGACTATTGGAGACACTGGTAATAAAAGAATTAATTGCTCAGAGACAGACTCACTGAATCAATTACAGAATTTTAAATTGAAAAGAGGCTACACTCCTCTTAGCATTGCTTACATTTTCATTCCACAGCATAGCACACCCCTGTAAAAGAATGGGTCTCAACTTCTGAGTCCCTGAAGGAGCTTTCCATAGCTGTGCAGGTGCCAAGAGTCTTACAGCCATGAAAACACAAGTAGTTTGTGTATGATAGTACAAAGTAGAGCTTTGTGTGTACTATCACACACAGTATGTATGTAATACATGATAGTAAAAGAAGATGCAAATTAGGATCATTGACTCAGATTTGGATTAAACCTCTTATTTCATTCTTTTAGAAAATTCTCTAGCCCATTGTAGATTGGCACATGGTCTGAAATTTATAATCTTCAAGTGTTGGATGGGACTTAAGGCTGAGTAATAGTTAAGCAAAATATCATGCTCTCTGTAACATGGAAATGCTGAATGCTTTGTCTTGGAAAAAGGATGTCAGGGTATATAGTTCAGACTGATGGGAGTTTATACCCAAGTTCTGGTGCCAACTAGTTATATGATCTAGAACAATTCACATAACTTCAGTTTTTTTTTGGTCCAGCAGAGTGATTCCATTGAGTATGGTGAACTCCCAAAGAGAAAACTCTTTCCACCAATGCAAATTAGCACCTTACCTGGAATACTGAGGTGAAGAGATGCCCAGATTCATACACTTGCATTTTAACGTAAAGATATTGGAAAATAATAGAAGAGTCAACTTAAATGATTCTACCCCAAAGTCCTTTAGTGCTCCCATAGTTATGTGTAACTGACTCTGGATTCTTGAAGATTATGTCAACAGAGCAAAAGTGGTACTTATTTCTCTTAATGATATATATACTTAAATAAACTGTGAATTGAGGTATTTTATGTTGCAGTTCAACTATGGTAGTTCCTCTGTCACCAATGGAGAAAAAAAAATTTGTTGGAGAAAGCTTGCCAGATGTTTTCCTTTTTTTTTTTTTTTTTTTTTTTTTTTTGCTTGTTTGTTTTCATCTTCCCAACTTCATCATAATTGCTCTCAGGAAGAACTGACTTATTTGAGTCTTAGGCCAAACTGTCATTAAAATCATTTTGCCTCCTGCTATTTTATGAAGCAGTACTGCTTTCAATTTTCCACTGTCCTTTGGCAAATGAATTTATACTTTAAATCCATGGCTGTGTCTCTTTGCTTGGATGGAAGATTAAGAGTTTGCTACCTGGGCAAGTTTCTAGATTTCTGAACTTTTCAAATTCCCTGGGAAATTGTGGTGGTCTATGTCTATTTCTGTTCCTTTATCAATTTCCTATTATTTCTTATAAATGTTAAGTAAACAGGTAATGATGGAGGTATTCTAGTTATAAAACAGGTTTTCTATTTTTTTAATATTATATTTTAGTGTAGATTTTTAATTTTGGTCTAACATCACTTCTATGAGCATTCATGGACGTGATTCAGAAATGACTCATTATAAAGATAAGGTCAATTACATTATTGCAAATAATGTTAATCTTTGAATGTCATAGGCATGAGGATTCTATATAGTCTAAAAGCTTTTGGTATCTTGGGTTTTTTGATCATGAGTCATATTTTCCAACATATTTTTAGCCCTCCCCTATTCCTAAAAGTTACTGAGTATTAAATGATATTTTGATTTATTCTTTTAGGTTCATATAGAGTTCTTTCAGAATGTATTTAACCTTGCATCCTCTATAACAGATATTGTCATGCATACAACACACCATTTTTTTGTTTTTACTTTATTGTCAATTCTATGATACAAATAGCCCATTGAGTAATGTTTCCTGTTCTCTCTGTTTCTATGACATAATCAAGTCGAATGAGCAGAGTTGCAATCTGAGCTCACCTAATTAAGATGAACCCCTTCTTTTTATTCAAGAGGCAATGTGTCTAAGATCAAAGAAGTAGATTATAAAAGAATTAGCACCTACATAGTAGTAGATCCTGAGCTTTAAGATCCTGACTCTGCCACTGGAAGGAATAGATGAGGTCAACTAGTCTGACCCCTCATTTTTAAAGATAAAGAAACCAGGCCCCTAAGGTGGTTAAGTGATTAGAACCCTAAATCTCCTAAAAGTGTGAGGAGTCTGAGAATGACCAAAGCACAGCTTTGGAAGGAAGCTCCAAAGTTACCTAACTTAACAATCTGCATCTCAGTCAGAAACAGCTCCTTAACATCCAGAACAGAAGCTTGAGGCCTCCTGGTTGACTGAATAGTTCAGTGCATCGCTTTCTGAGGAAGCAAAGAATTCTGTTTTTCTTGATGTTTTAGGAAAATTTCCACTTTCTCTTCCCTTAATCTTATATCCTGGAAAGTGGTTCCCAAGCTGAACCCTCCCTCCTTAAGTCTTCTCTGCTCACCCACTGCTCATCACTTCTCATCAAGACTAGCAGCAGAATCCTAATTTATCTCCCTGCCACCATGGCCTTCCCTTTTGCTTTATCCTTCACCTACTTCCAAAATGATTTTCCTAGAGCACAGAAGTGACTGTGTCACTCTCCTATTGATCAAAATCCAGGTGATGCCCTGATGCTGCTTTATTGATTACAAACTTCTCTATTCTGGATATAAAGGACTCCACAACCTGGTTTCAAGCTATCTTTCCAGCCTAATTTTCATTATTGTATACTGTTAGTCTATATACATTACTATATGGATACACCATAACATACTCTACAGTTAAGTCATATTACCTTTCTGACTATGTTTTTCACATATGGGGTTCTAACTTGAATTTTCCTGACTTTGCACAAACTATCACAGTAACCACCACACACAGTGTTACAACACACACACACACACACACATAGTATACCTTGAAAGTCCTCCCTTCTCATTGGTCTTCTAGAATTGGTTATTTTCTTCAAGAGTCAGCTCAAGAATCACTTATTAAAAGTCTGTCCTAATTCCCCTAGCCATTAGCAGTCCTCTTCTCTCCTCTGTAAAATCATATCTATATCTAGATAATTAAATAAAATCATTATGATTAGATATATCTAAATCTAGATATAGATATGATTTTATATGGGAGAGAGGAGATATGAATAACTCACATATGTGTATATACCTATACTCACATACGCATTCTTTGAACAAAAAACCAATTCTTGTCCTTTATGCTCACAATGCAGATTAATACCTAAGTCTTTAATAAATCATGTTTCATCTATTGATCTTGCAGAATAAATGTGTATTTTTTCCCAAACAAGCCAATTTTTACAAATTTGAGGACACTCATCTCTTCCATCATCCATCTATATATCCAATCTTCTCAACCTTTCTAAGTGTTCTGAAATTGAGCCCTCCCATCCAAAGGTGTTGGGACTAGGGCAGTGTGCATTGGGGCTTATCACTTCTCCCCTCTTCTTGACGTCATGCTTCTAACAATATTAGCCTAATGTGAACTTAGGTTAATAGCTACAGTGAAAAAGCTGCATTAGAAACACTAATACAGATCTTAGAATAGAATAGAATTTCTAGTTCTCTCCAAGAAGCCTAACAGCATAAATCTCAAGTTCTTGTCATATAATTATGTGGGTAGAGGAAATGCTTTTCAATAGAAGGGGAAAAAAACCCAATATTCACTTAAACATTATGATGTAAAAATCACTTACTTTAGAGAAGAGAAATGTCATTTGGCAGTTGTAATAACAGAAACTGAAGAGTTTTCCATGCAATTCTCAAAGCATTTTTGAAGTTAACACAATGTATTGAATATCAATTCTGGGAAAATAATTCATGTTCAAATCTGGAATAGTTGTTCCCTCATTCACTTTCACTATCAGTCAGGATATAGAAGGTTCCACACTGACACATTCACTGGTTTAATCACTATTTCTGGTCTTACTGATGGTTTTCTTTTATACACATTTCACAGACATATTGATTTACTGAGATGTTGCTTCAGAGTCAACCTGGTGATGAAGCAAAAAGCCTCGGTCACTAAACAGAGCAAAAAGAGGCATCTTGAAAATCTAAGTCTCTCATCTTCATCATCATCCCTGGTGTTTTTATAACATTGTTGAGTTTATAAATCACCGGACGTGTTTTATCTTTCTTTGTTTTCAAAACAACCCTAAGATTGGTGTTATTATTATGCTTTTGCTACAGATGAAGAACTGCAGTGGAAATCATGTGACTTTCCCAGGGTCACACTAATAGTGTCAGAGGCAGAATTTGAATTCAGATTTTCATTATTCCAAGGTTAGCACTCCACACTACTCTAGTTGGTGCTACATCCTTGAGGGTAGCAACTAGTAGAGTTAGATAGCATAGTAAGCACTTAAAGATGCTTCTGATTGCCAAACATCATTTATAGTTCCTATGACTATGGTAAATATTCAGTAAAATATCCTAAATTTGCTGCTGGGAAAAAATGGCTCAGAAGAGATGAGTTAAACCTCCAGAGAATACTGAGCAGAGGCTAGAACCAGGCTGTTCAGACCTAAGTGCCTGAGGTCTTGGAGTCAGATGAGTTTTGCTTTGGGATATAATGATGCTGTTGAATTATGCCGGTGGATAGCTGCCCTTCTCATTCCAGGATGGCTTCTATGAGTTGGGGATCTGCCTAAAGAGAAGCCTCCTAACCCAGGGGCTCAGAGCCGGCCCCTTCCTTTACATGAACAAACAACGCAAAACTATAAAGGAGAGACACAGGTAAAACTGAGCTGGCAAATGAGCTAAATCTTAAATGACACAAATAAACATTTGCCATTTATCAGCCACTATAGGAAAGGGGAATATTGTCACCTGAGACATATTCAGGGGAACAGGAAGAATAAGGCGTGTCTTTGGGGGGAAGGGAAAAGGTGTTGTACATGTAGCCTAATGTAAGGAAGATGTAGACTAAGGAAAAAACACATGGTTTAGTTAGATGGATGAAGAAGAACTGAGAAGTCAGTGTATTTGAAAGGGCAGGGACTGTCTTGGAAGAGACCCAAGAGACAGATATTTTATTGAAAGGAGAAGAAATTAAAGCATGAATAAATGAATGAATGAAGTTGTTACAATACTCATTGTATGCTAGGCACTATGTTTGGAACTGAGAACACAAAAATAAGAAGATAGTCCTTATTCCCCTTACAGATCTTCCATTCTATTAGGGGAAACAGAACAAAGCAGGGACTGGTGGCCAGAGCAGGGGTGGAGGGATTGGTCTGTGAATTCACCACAATGGTGATGTGAACTTGATGACTTTCCCCAGAAAAGGACAGTGGGAAGTGAATCAGAGTATGAACATCCAGAGTGGTAGGAACATGGCTGGATGGGCTTCCAGGTCAGGAAGTGTGATGTGGGCAATATGCCCAGGAAGTACGGAATTTAATGGTATTGAGAAAACCCCATTAACAGAAAGATGGAGAGCAAGATAGGAAGTCGGTGTTCCCTAGTCCCTATCAGTTAACAGAAAGGGGAATGCCCTGATTCTTCTCTGTCTTCCAATAGTATTTAAATGAAACTTCCATGGAATTAGCTAAGAAATTAGAAAAGGTAAACCCACTTTTGCCTTTAATTTTCTCAAAACCTGCTTTAAGATATGAACTACAATTAAAAATTTATAAACAATATAATTAAAAATTCTACCATTTGTTTAGGGGCTTGGATGGAGGGCTATTGGTGATGAAGAGCAGCTACTCCTGTGTCAGGGGCTCAGGAGGTTAATCTCTGGTGGAAGTGAATGGCTCAGTGAGCAGAGACTTGACCAGATAAAGAGACTATTTACCCATCTCTAGAAATGCTTTTAGAACTCCTGACTGGTGTGAAAAGAAGAGCTTAAGGAAGAATGTCCAGTGTAGCCTCAGTTATCCTATGAAGAGAAAAAAATTCTTGTATTCAACTGACAGCAGCGCTGAGTGTCTAAGAGAACTGAGAATCTATCCAATTTCTCTTGGATGTCTGCCCTTGTCCTGCCCTGTTTGGGAGAAAACCCAAGAAGCCTGGAAAAGAGATATTCCATCTAAAACTCCATTCTAGGCTAGAATTACAACTCACACTGAGCAAGTTTAAAGCCAATGGAACCTTGACTATAGATTTTAATAGATTCTGGCAAATACATTCACACGTCTGAACCCATCTACAATGTCCTCACTCATTGTCAGCTCCGTAGGGGTGCTATGCCTGCCTAAAATGGTACCCCAAATCCTTGACAGCCTGGTTCCAACTCACTCTTCCAGCTTTCTTGAATATTATTATCCATCAAGCCGAACTGATTAGCATCCTTCCTCTGAGTCCCATCAGGCCATTCCCCATCTCCATGCCTTTGATTAGATCATCCCACCCACCTAGAATAACCTTCTTTTTCAATTCCACCTCCCAGAATCATTTCCCTTAAGTTCAACTCAGGTGTCATGTCATATATGCGCGGAGACCTATCCTAATCTCTCCAGTTACCAATCCCTCCCCTCTTAAAATACTTTGTATTATTTTTTCATGAATCTGTTTAATATAATTAAGTTTGTCTATATTGTCTCCCTTAAAGGAATATGAGTTCCTGGTAGTCAGGACTATTTCTAGTCAACAATTAGCACAGTCCCTTTCACTTGAGGGCATTTATCGTATACTTATTGATTAACAAAGCATGTGACAAAAAGTTATTGTGAAAGTGGATGGAGAACTTGGCCTCGAACAAGATATAGCTATGTTCAAATCAAGCTTCAGGTACCTACTGGCTGTTGTGACACTGAACAAGTTACAATCTCTGTTTGCTCATTTCTTCAACTTAGAGAATAATTGTTGTAAGACTCAAATGAGATCATGTTTATAAAAAGTACTTAGCACAGTGTCTGGTCCATAGTAGGTACTTAATAAATGCTTATTCCCTTCCCACTTCTTGTGGATCACTATTATACAAGAGCTTCTGACACTCACCTTCTTGTTTCTCACAGAAAACACAATCTTCACTTCAGATGCTCTTTTGTTCCCTCCTTTCTTTCTCTCTCCCTTCCTCCTCTTCTTTCTCCCTTTCTCTCCTTTCATTTCCCTTCCCTTTCCTTGTTTGCCCTGCTTTTATATTTCTTTTCAGTATGGGTCCCCCAACTCACCCAGCCTGAATATCCATGGGCTACTCAAAGCCAGATGCTACAAATGACTTTCCCAAGAACTTTGACCTGCTCTGTTTCTGACCTGGACCAGCACACCCCTAATTAAGCAGCCAGGTGCTCTCTCAGCTCTTGGGCTCATCATTCTGATGCTGATTTTAGTGGGATTGACTGACGGTCTCTGATCGGCAAAGTGACTGGAGCACAGAACTCCTGACCTCAAGGGGCAAGGCGCATCCTTCTACCCAATAGCCAGTATGACGAGCATGTGCCACAACATGAGACTGCTGCATGTCTTTTTACTGACTGTCCCCCAGGCTTGGAATGCTCTCTCTCATCATCTTCTCCCCCTGGCTTCTTTTGTTTCATTCATGACTGCTTAAATACTGCTTTCTGCCTACCCTACCCCCACAATAGCCACACAGAGAGTGCCCTCCCTCTAAGACCTTTCATTTTTACTTCTCATTTGCCCCGTATATTGCTTTATGTACATGACAATGTTGGCATTTATTAGAATACCAGCCCTTCAAGGCAAGAACAGCATTTTTGCTTTTTTTTATCCATTGAGCACAATGGCTGGCACATAATAAGTGCTTACCAAATGCTTGCTGATGGACAGGGGAATCCTATCGTACTTGTCTCCGTCTTAGGTCTAACACCTGGCAAAGTACTCTGTATACACTGGGGGCTCAGGAAGTATTTGCTGAACTGAGTGGAATGAGACCAAGAATCTGGGTGAGAAAATATTGCAGGCCGTGTTCCAAAAGGGGAGGATGAGATGGGCAGAGAAATCCCATGCTCTGCTTTGACAGAAGTGGGATGGCTTCTTTCCTCCCTTCATAGTGAAGTCCCTGTCTCCCTGTGGACAGGGATGACCCCCTTTCTCACCCAACCCACTAATTGGTTCTATCTGGGCAGAAACACACAAGTGACCCACCTCCGGCTGGCCTGATTGAGGATCAACCCGCATTTCTGCCTGTCTCTTCTTCCAGACACTGGTTGAATGATACCAAGCAGAGAGGGACCACCCACGAGGGCATTCCCGTGCAGACAGCAGCCCTCCGGAGCACAAGCCGTCACTGCACTACATCAAGGCCGGTTTGAAAGCAGATTGTGGGCCAGAGGTTTCAGAGAGGATTCCAATCCAGCCTCCATGTCTGGGCAGGTTATCAGCTGAGGGAGGGACATCTGTCCTCCTTGAGTGGCCCATACACAAAAGAGAAGCCAAAGGAATATGGACCGAAGGATAGTAAGTACTGTGTAAAGATATTGGTCATAATCTCAGGAGAATGGCACCTATAATAACTGGATAATCAATGCCAGACTTAGAGGCTCCTGCTATTCTTAAAGTGTTGACATGAGGACTTACAACTTGAGCAATCCCTCTACCTGAAGAGCTAGCGACCTCTTTATAGTTCTCATGTGGAATGATTCTGGTACATGACCTTCCATCAAGCCTCCATCCAAAACACTTGAGGCCTTCCTTTAAAAAAATGAACAAAACTTTCACTTTGTGTGGATTAAGAAGAGGCTGTGGGATCAAGGAGAGAATTGTCTTCAAAGCCAACAATGCCCTAGTTCAATCTCTTCCTGACCGTGGGATATTGAATTTACAAGGCACTTATCAGCACTTTGAGCAAATCTTTCAGACAAAATTACAGGGAAGTTGCTGACTCCCATTGGTAGAGAGTTTCCTCCCTTGGAATTTTCCTAGGCCTGTGAAATCTTCACTCCAGGCTCTATGAATGTGATATTAAAAACTGACATATCGATGGTGCTTTGTTTCACCATCAAACTTTGCATTGTGGGTATTATAGCTATGGTTTTCCTATTTCAAAGATGAGGAAATGGTCTGGAGTCCAGGGTTTCATTCATTATACCCAATTGTCTTCCTAAATACTGTTTAGTATCATTCAATCCATCTTTGACTTGCTTCTCATTCTCTTTGGGTAAATATGCCTCTTCTTTTCTAGTCATAGAAATCTGTCATAAAGTTTTCTTATGATTTTTCATATGTGCCATGATTTCAACTAAAATTGCTCTCTATTAGTGGTACCTGGCAAGATAAATACATTTACTTATTCATTCAACTGCTCAATAAGTATTTAGTAAGTCCTAGGGAGGATGGGAAAATGAAATAAGCATTGATGCAGTATCTATTGAGTATTAGGCCCTGTGCTAAGTGTTTGGAAATATGATCACCTTTGATCCCCACAACAATTCAAGAAGGTAAATGCTATTATTATCTCCTTTTACAATGAGGGAAGCTGATGAAAATAGAGGTAAGCGACTTGTTCAGAGTCATACAATGTCAGATTTGAATGCAGGTCCTCTGATTTGAGACTAGATGCTCTATCCCCAACTAGTTGCCTAACACTACTATCCTATGGGATGGGGTACAATGCACAAAATTAAATAAGTTCTACCCTCAAGAAGCTTGCATTATTCTGGGATGGAATGGTGTGAACACAGTTAAGAAAATACACGTTAAAGACAAAAAGAAATTTCTTTATTGGGGGCAGGAGGGAGGAGGCAGGAACAACTGAAGGAATTAGAATCTTCTATTTAAGAGGTAGATTGAAGGGATCTATGAATTCTACGAGGTAGAAGTGAAGAGAGGAGCCATTCTGAGCATGGTATAATAGACCAAGTGAAGACAGAGAGATATGTTTGTATTTTATTCCATATGCAACAGGGAGCTAGGAGAACATCTTTGGAAAAAGAGTGATGTCTTCAGATGTGTACATTTAAAAGATCAGCCCAGCAATTGCAGTGTAAGCTACTTTAAATAAGGGAGAGAAGAGAGACAGGAGAACCCATTAGGACACTATGGCAACACTCCATGAAAGAAGAGTTGAAGACTTGAATTATGCTCTGTGACCAAATGAGGACACTGCGGTGAACAATTGAAATGTGATGGACAAAAAATAAATAAGAACTGGCAATTCATTGAATATACTGAGTGTAAAAGAAGGAAAGCAAGATTGATACCTTCCAATTGGAGTGAAAAAGAAAACAGAAGGAAGAGCAGGTTTAAGAGAACATTTCCTAAGTTCTGTTGGTTTAAGAGAACATTTCCTAAGTTCTGTTTTGCACATGAGTTCAAAAGGGCTCTGGAACATCCAACAAATCTATCTCAATGGATGGATCAGATAAGTTGAAATTTGTGTGTCCAGCTGCAAATCACAGAGTTGGCTGTCTCAATCTTTCGTCCATTTTGTTTTTCTAGTTTGGATACCTAAAACAATCCCTTGTCTTACTTCAGCATTCATTCATATAGCTTCGTGGTGTTCTAGGCCTTGAAGAAAATGGGAATTGTTAGATAACAGCAGCATTTGGGGAAGTTCATGATCAGCATAAAAATTTCTCCTCGTTTTAAATTTATGCAGAACATCTTTCATGATAATAACAAAGACCTTGGGCATAGTAAACTCTCCACTTGATACCTTGATAGTTGTTGATATTTACTAAGTTTTTGAACAATATAATCTTCACTATCTTATTAATTAGAATTATTTAAATTTCTACTAGGGTATTGTAAATTTGATGATTGCCTTCAAGGCTGCATTTTTTTTCCTTTTTGTGTCATATATTTGTTTTTCTTTGTTTTTAATTAAAGGAATCAAGTAACTCTTTTGGTCCTAATACCTCAAATTCAGGTAAGTAAAATGGGTCAAAAATCCCAGAAAAAAATCTTCCCGATTTAACATTAATATAGCATCCCTGGTGATGTATATAAATACCAGCTCTAGATGTTTAGACTGTCTCTTAAGACACATTGTTACACTGCCTGTTAGTTCCAACTTAGTGGCCAATAAGTATCTCAAATGCAATATGTGCAGAACTAAGCTCATTGTGTCTCCCTCCTTCAAATTGTCCTATTTCTATTGGGGATACTATCACCCTTCAAGACATTCAGACTTACAATCTGAATCACTCCTTGATTTCTTCCTTTCCATTATGTCACATATTATCAACTGTCATTTCAAAAGGACTCTTAACTCATCATCTTTATAACAGCCCATTCTTTCTGCTGATACAGCCACTCCCCTACTTCAGTGTTTCATCTTTAAACTAGACAATTACAACAACCTTTTTAACTGCAATTCTGGAATCTAGTTGCCTCCCCATCTGTAAATCATCCCTTACAGAATCACCCAAATATTTTGCCTAAAGCATATCAAACTGTGCAACTCCTTTCTCAAGACCTTTTATTGACTCCCCATTCTCTCTGGCTTAAAATACAAACTACTCAATTTGGCATTCAAAACCCCAAAATAAGTATTTTAGTCCAACCCAGCTTACAAGGCTTAATTTCACATTATTGTCCTTCACATCCTATACATTTCATCATATTGGCTCAAATTCCTTTAAATACTCCAGATTCTAGAGAAATTTTAGAGCATCAGAAAGACAGAGTAGAACCTTTTCCAGCTGAAGACAACTTAGAAGGTCAGTAGAAAAGGTCTGTGGCACAGAGTGAGAGCTCCAGTGCAATCCCAGCCCTGACTCCAGCCCCAGTCCTGGCACATGCCATTAAAGCAGGGACAGATGTAGGGACCTCTGAATCAGCAACAGTATTGGGGGCTTCCAGACCTCTCAGTCCAGAGACACCAAAGATGACTTGGGAGATCAGCAGAAAAAGGTTTGTCAGTAGGGTGAGAGGTTCTTGTAGCGGTGGCTGCAGCAGCTTCCAGAGGCCACAGCTTATGTTGGAACTGAGGAAGCTGCTTTATCATACTAGATCTTAAAATTATAGTGGAGCAATGATACTCCTAATGGTTCTGAGGTGAAGAAGTGTGCTTCTTATTAGGCCCCTAGAAGGATCTCTGAAAACAGCAGAACAAAACCCCTAAAGCTTGGAATAGTGCATGTTCTACCCTAGAAACAGAGCCCTACCTTAACAAAGAGTAATAGGCTAGGAAAATGAGCAGACAACAAAAAACTTTTCTAGTCATAGAAAGTTACTATGATGACAAAAAAGATCAAAGCACTCACTCAGAAGATAGGTAACAAAGTCAAAGTTCCTAAATCCAAAGCCTCCAAGAAAAATAAGAATTGATCTCAGGCTATGGAAGAGCTCAAAAAGGATTTTGAAAATCAAGTAAGAGAGATAGAGAAGAAATTAAGAAAAGAATTGAAAGAGGTACAAAAGGTCATGAGAAGAAGAATGCCTCAAAAAGCAAAACTGACCAAATGGGAAAGGAAGTCCAAAAGCTCCCTGAGGAAAATAGTTCCTTAAAAATTACAATTGAGTAAATGGAAGCACAAAATTAAAAAAAATAGAAAAAATGTGAAATATCTCATTGGGAAAACAACTGACCTGGAAAATAGACCCAGGAGAGGCAATTTTAAAATTGCTGGTGTACCTGAAGGATCATGATTAAAAAAATGAGCCTGGACATCATCTTTCAAGAAATTATTAAGGAAACCTGTCCTGATATTTTAGAACCAAAGGGAAAATTGCTGTTGTTTTGTCCTTCATTCTTGAAATGACCTCAGGGTGGTAATGCTATGGCATGCAAATGAATTGGATTTAAATTGTGTGTGGTTATCTGCTTGACTTTCCCCTCCAGAACCATCTGAATTCAGTGACTAGATATAGATAAATCTGAAGGGAAATGGCTCTGAATAAAATGGAAGACTTTAGCCATTTTAAGCTAAGGCCTTCAACAGGTCTCACTTTGACTGAGGTTTCACCCATTTAGTGATTAAGACTAGGTAGCAATTGAGGCAAAAAATCTACTCTTTCACCTAATCCTCTCCCCCCCAAAAAAATCTAAATAAATGAATAAATGAATGAAACTGGGAGGGGAATACCCTTAGGGCTTCTGACCAAAACAGTAATGATTGCTATTTATATTTGGATTTCTTTCTGAAATTGCTTTCTGAAAGGATCCCAAAATCAAAACTACCAGGAATATTGTAGTCAAATTCCAGGACTCCAAGATCAAGTAGAAAATGTTGCAAGCATCCAGAAAGAAACAGTACAATATAGTGAAGCCATAGTCAGGATAATACCAGATTTAGAAGCTTCTACATCAAAGAGTCAGAGGGTTTAGAATAAAATATTCCAGAGATCAATCGCACTAGGATTACAACCAAGGATGACCTACCCAGAAAAATTG
This sequence comes from Sarcophilus harrisii, assembly GCF_902635505.1. NCBI lineage: Eukaryota > Metazoa > Chordata > Mammalia > Dasyuromorphia > Dasyuridae > Sarcophilus > Sarcophilus harrisii. The sequence continues at coordinate 10,117,021 of NC_045426.1, read as the reverse complement.
AGTATAATCCTTCAGAGGGGAGAGTGATATTCAATGAAATAGAGAATTTTCAAGCATTCATGATGAAAAGACCAAATCTGAACAGAAAATCTGATTTTCAAATACAGGACTCAGGAGAAGCAGAAGAAGGTAATCAGAAAAGCATAGTTCCAGATTGTACTACAGAATAGTTGGATTAGTTTCACAACTCTACCAACAATGCATTAGTATTCCAGTTTTCCCAGATTGCCTCCAACATTTATCATTATCTTTTCCCATTATCTTAGCCAATCTGAGAAGTGTGAGGTGGTATCTCAGAGTTGTTTTAGTTTGTATTTCTATAATTAATAGTAATTTAGAGCATTTTTCATATGGTTTTAATTTCATCATCTGAAAATTATTCATATACTTCACCATTTATCAATTGGGAAATAACTTGCATTCTTATACATTTGGCAAAGTTCTTTATATATTTTAGAAATGAGACCTTTATCAGAAACACTGACTGTAAAGATTTTTCCCAGATTTGTATTTCCCTTTAAATCTTATTTCTGTTGGTTTTGTTTGGGCAAATCCTTTGCAATTTAATGTAATCAGTGTTGTCCATTTTGCATTTCATAATGTTCTCAAGTTCTTCTTTGTCATAAATTCCTCCCTTATCAAACATCTGATAGATGTATTATCCCTTGCTCTCCTAATTTGTGAATGGTATTACCATTTATGATCAAATCATGTGCCCATTTTTACCTTATTTCATGATGGGGTGTGAGATGTAGATCTATGTAGACTTTCTGATATATAATTTTCCAGTTTTTTCAGCAATTTTTGTCAAATAGTGAGTTCTTATCCCAGAAGCTGGTATTTGAGTTGTTATCAAATACTAGATCACTGTAGATCTTGATTATTGTGTCATGTATATCTAATCTATTTCACTGAGCTACCACTCTTTTTTATCCAGTACCAAAGGGTTTTGATGACTTGCTTTATAATATAGTTTTAGATCTGGTTATTTCTTTCACTATAAATACATACATACATACATACATACATTTTATATATATATATATATATATATATATATATATATGTAACAAGATAGAAATAGAGATGTAGTAGATTATAAATATCTATAAAGCTAGATTGAAATAGCAGTAGAGATACATATCTATTAACAGAGTATTTGGCACATAGTAGGTGCTTAATAAACACTTCTTGATTGATTGATATTGTATATACAATGTGAATACCTCAAGAGCATGTACTATTTTCCCCCTTTCTCTTAGCATCTCTAGCACCTAACACAGTGCTTGGCACATGATAAGTGCTTAATAAATAAAAATTTAAGCATCTTTACAAAAGTTCTTCTGGATCACTGTGGAAATAACCACTCATAGACATTTTCCAGTTTGGTGTAACTCATTGAATTCTCTTCTCCATCATGTGGTCAATATGGAAAGTAATAAAAATATGGGGAACATGTGATGATCATTGGCTGTTCAGGAAACAGATCTGAGGGACATCATCTGGGTGTCATAAAATCCCATTCCAATCAGTTCTAGGAGAATTATTCAGAAGGTTGGGCACACATGGAAAGAGTGGTAATCCGGTGCTTGATTGGGTTCAGAGTGACAGGAAATGTAATGATGGGACAGCTTCCAGACATGACATCCTTACTCTACTTTTTGAATTCTAAGGTCTGAAGCCTACTGCTTCCACATGGCTCATTAGAAGGACACAACGTAAAATAACCACTTTGAAGGCTTCATCACGACTCACAATGAGGACCAGCCAGCAATAAATATAACAGAAGGCTCTATTTATGGGTCAGTGCCTCTGAGCTAATGACAGAACTTATAGCATGGCACATTCACAATTGGAAAGATTCATTCTTGAGACAAGTGGGACAGACTACTTTTCACACCCAGGAGGAGTCATAATGAGAAATCAGTTGCGCGTACCATGTTTTTGGGCTGGTTATAGATCTAATTAAGAATACAAGCTGTTGTAGCTAACCCTAAAATATACAGGAAGCCAAGGGGAGGAAATCCAATAAATTTTTTCCTCAAATATCCCATACTTTATTGTTGATGCAGGGTCAATGGAGTTGCACAATGTTTTCCTCATTTCAATCCTACAAAGTAGAAGCATTAGAATCATTGTCCCTATTTTGCTATTAAGGAAACAGTCATAGAATGCTGAAGTGATTCCTCAAGGTATCAAAAGCAATAAGAGTAAGTATTAGGATTCAAGCCCTCATTTCCCCCAATGTCAAATCTCCCTCTCTTTTAAACAAAGCATAAAGTTACTAAATCATTAATGACATATTCATCAGAAAATTAAGTCACAGAATCACAAAAGTAGAGGCAATATGGTAGAGTGGAAAAGGTCTGAGATTTGGTATCGGGGATCTGAATTTGAATCCTGCTTCTACAACATAGTTCTTGTATAACTGGGTAAATTGTTAAATCTTTGCGAGTCTCAAACCCTTCTCCCTAAAATGAGGGGACTTAACGAGTTGGGAGTTCTGATGGCCAGCCATCTTGAAATCTATTAAGTTTGTGGATTTTAGAGTGTGAAGGGATCTCAGGAGTCACTGAGTTCTACTCATACTGGAAAACAATTCCCACAGTGCTCCCCTTGCCAAAACGTCATCCAGCTTCTTCTTGTGTGTGTCTATGATGGGTAAGCCCAGTTCCAGTTTGGGACAGCTCAGTTTTTAGAAAGCTATCCTTCCACACTCAGCCTATCCTTATATTTTTGCAGCTTCTACCCAGTGCTCCTTTTTTTTGCTCTTTCAGACCAAAGAGAAGAAGCCAATCACTGTAATGGCCTTTCAAGTGCTTGAAACTAATGCTCAAATGCTCCCCCAGTCCTACCTTTACACTCTTTTCTCCAGACAAAACATTTCTAGTTCTTTTACAAGTGTTCATATGACATGATCTCAAAGCCCTCAATTACCCCAATTATCTTCCTTTAGATATCCGTGAAATAGGTGAGGGAGGGATTAAGCATTTATGTAGCACCCTACCATGTGTCAGACACTGTGCTAAGTGCTTTACAAATATTATATCACTTTATAAGATAATAACTGAAATGAACAGAATACTTCAAGCTTGGTCTTTCCAGAGCATTTTAAAATATAGTCTGAGAAAATGTACCGACATTGTGGCAGAAGAGGTGTACTGTCTTTGAATCACAACCACTTATCATACTGTCTGGAATAGAGCAAGAGCTTAATAAATGCTTTTTGACTTGTTAACTGTCACACACCTTGTCCTAAATATGAGGCAACTCTTAATGGAGCTTAAGATCTCTTTAATTGGCAGGGTAACTTCTATAACTTCTATATTGTTAATTCACATTGTGCTTGTGGTCTACTTAGACCTTCAGATCCTTTATTTTCATCCTTCTATCTATGCTCTGTTCTGCTATATCCTGTTATCACCCTTTCTCCTTCCCTCCATCTTGCATTTAGGAAGTTGATTTTCTTAAAACTAAACTTAAGATTTTATATTTCATCTTATTCTATTCAGCCAATGGTTCAAACTTCCAAGATCATTTTTGGAAACATTGCCCCCAACTTGTTAGCTGGTTTTCCTTCTTTTCTAAGAAAAATGTCTTATTGTTTAATAAGATGCTAAACAACACAATCTTAAGATGAGTTCTTTGAGAGTTTACATGGGAGACTGCCTTCCAAATTTACAATAAACTATGAATCTTATTTCTAGTGCTCCATGATTTCACAATGTCAGAACCCACACACCTATACCGATGTCTAGCCAGGGAAAACTAAGGGAGCAAGAGTGCAGAGAGCATTGGGACTGGAGTCCCATCTTCCCAAGACTCATCTTCCCAAGTTCAAATCTAGCCTCAGACACTTCCTAGCTGTAAAACCCTGGGCAAGTGATTTGACCCTGTCTGCCGTGAGGTTCTTCATCTACAAAATGAACTAGAGAAGAAAATGGCCAACGCTCTAGTGTCTCTGACAAGAAAATCCCGGATGGTCCTGAAGAGTTGGACATGACAGAAATGACCATACAATAACAATAAGTTCTGGCCAGCATGACTCCATCATTTCAATGAGAAGATTGCGATAGACATTGTCACATGCTTGATCGAGTCTAGGTGAATACCTACCATGTGTGCTTGACCTACCAGCTGAAGTGAGGTCATTATGGCAGGAATTCACCTGAAGGAAATTTACCCAGAAGTCTGAGATGTGTACAACTGGAAATTCCAACCAGGGTCCTCTGATCCCAAAATTGTATGTCATTTCCCTGAAATGGACTAACTTTTATTATAAGTAAATTAGTTAAAAATATGATTACTTAGAAAGGGAAGTGAAGGAGCCCAGAGCCATAGAGTAGAGGAGAGCAGAAGGCATTAGTCAAGAGCTCCAACTACCCTACTAGAAAGATTGAAGCCATTCAACAGAATCTCAGGTCTTTGCTTTTAAGCCTTCTTGACAAAATATTCTGCTCTCTTCTTCTCTAGGATGAAAGGAAGGTCAAAAAACTTTCATGGATTTTCCAATTGCTGGAGTGCTGACCCCTAACCCCAGCAGTGTGGAAGGGATAACTATCTGACCTCTCTCCATCTCTCTGACCCTCTATCTGTCATCATCTCTCTCGGTCTGTCTCTATGTCCCTGTTTTTGTCTCTCTCCACCTCATCTCTCTCATTCTCTCTTGGGCTCTTTGCCTCTTTTCTATTTTTCTCTCACTTGTCATATACAAAAGCACGAGCATTCTGACTGCTTCCTATTTGCCCACAGACAAGCTTAGCCTTGGGAAAGCCCTCTTTTTAGTCCACAGTCATATATAGCATTTTTAGCCCAAAATGAACTTCACAAAGGGTAGCGAGGTGGTATAGTGGATAGAGCACCAGCCCTGAAATCAGGAGGACCTGAGTTCAAATGTGACCTAAGACACTTAACACTTCTAGCTGTGTGACTCTGGGCAAGTCACTTAACCCCATATGCCTCAGCAAAAATAAATGAGTTTCACAAAATAGAAGTGGGGAAGTAGCAGTTTTCAGATCATCTTTTAAAGACAAATTCAAAGGACAAAGATCCTGGATTCTTTAGTATTTAATATCCTTGAGAACAAATCACAGGTTTTGCTTTGACTGTATACCCAGTGCTTTACAAAGTGCCTGGAATACAATAAGGCTTAATAAATGCTTGATTTATTGAATGTAGCTACTAGTGAGGATTAATGAAGTTCCTCTGACTTGTAGCAGTTAAGCAGAGGAACTATATCCTTTGCATGGAGTCTCCACCTCCAGCTGAGATAAAGTCATCCTGTCTTTTCTATCTTATTAGAATGGAAGTTCCCTAAGGACAACAACTGTTTAATGTTTTGCCATTGTGCCCCCAGTGCCCACCCTTGTACCTGGTACATGGTAAGTCCTCAGTGGTTGTTGAATAAATCAATGAGGGGGTTGTGGACAGCAAGATAGTATGCAGTGGATCTAAAAGGCTGACCATAAGTCAGGGAAAACTCATCTTCCTCAGTTCAAATCTGACTTCAAATACTTAACTGTGTGACCCTGGGCAAGTCAATTAACCTTATTTGCCTCAGTTTCCTCATCTGTGCAATAAACTGGAGAAGAAAATGGCAACTACTCCAGTATCTTTGCCAAGAAAAGTCCAAACAAAGTCACAAAGAGTCTGACATGGCCGAAATAACTGAACTAAAGGACCTATCAGTTCCTGTCAGAGGCTGTTACTAGGACAAGTATCTGATCATTACCAGCTTCTTCCTGTCCCAATGCATTTAGTCAGCCGATGTCTGCTACCACTGTTTGAGGAAAATGTGATCTATTAAAAGCGTTCTTGGAAATCCATAGCCAGGGACAGAACAGTGGCACTAATGACCCCTGGAGGAGGCAACACACTTCTTTCTGTCTCTTACATTTAGATCATCCTTCTTTGATTCAATGATCAAAGCAGAAGAGGAAAGCATCCTGAAAGCTGGCACAGCAGCTCAGCGGGTACCTGGGCATCTGATCTCTAGCTAGTTAATGCTCTGATGAGCTTGCCATCAAAACCTAATGAAGGCACGCTGAGTGAAATAAGGGGGGCATTGCACCTCTCTGTAGCTCTTCAGAGATCATTTCAACAGGGTCTGTCGAGAACAACTATTTCCTCTCCCCAGAATAAATCAACCTTGAGCCTGTGTCATGGGTGGCCTTTGCCATGTTTAATCAATCAGTACAAGTTTCTTGTGGTAAGCACAGAGCATGTTCTTGGCAGTGGGGATCCAAAGACAAACATGAAAACCTCCTCACCCTCAAGGAGCTCACGTTCCACCAGAAAAGACAGCATGTCCATATGTAAAATAATTCAGTATTTGTTACCTGCCCAGATCATGTAGGATGAAGACATGCATGTGGCTTTGTCATGGACCTGCTTCTGTGAGAAAAAAGCATTATTCATTCATGGACATGCTACATTGGGTAACGCCATCTCAATGGTTGAATAACTAGAACTTTCATTGGCTTTGAAACTACCTGACTAGGACAGTGTCTATTTATCTGTCTGTTTCTATCTTTCTGTCTCTATTTTTCCCTCTCTGTGTCTCTGTCTCTCTTCAGATCATGTATAGGGGCGAAAGACTCATTCATTCATTATAGCATCATACAGCAACTAGGGTTCTCTTCTATACAACTCCTTAGGCTCTATGGCTCTGAGACAAGAGAGTTGGGCTTTGGGCTTTTGTTTATTCTTTTCAGTTTTAGGAGTTGTATCCTGCTTTCTAGAGCCTCCAAGTTGGGGTGACAAAATGGGCCATATTTTCTAGAGCCCCCACACCAGGGTGATTAAAATATCCTGCTTTCCAGAGCCCCCAAGTTGGGGTAACAAAACATACCATTCTTTCTAGAGCCCCCATGCTGGGGTGATTAAAATATACTGGCTTCATGGAGAAGTGATGACCTGGAAGCTCAAACCAAATAGTCCAGGGTTCCAAGCTGGAGGTGACCCACCAGTCCAATGGGAAATCCTGAAAATCTGAGGTTCCAGGACAAAAGCCCAAGGGAAACTTTGGATTTGGAACTTATTTAATATATTTAATGTCAGAACTGAGTGAGGTAGTTGATCTAATGCCTCGAATGAAAGACTAAGATGGTATGGGGATTGGAGAGATTAAACTTCCTGGTATTAAGGGAAAATGTTTATACATTTGTTTCTCCAATCTTTGAAACAAATTTTCCTTTGTAAAAGCCAATTTGACTTTTAAGTGGTTAAATGAAACTGGAGGAAGCAGTTTGGTTGGGACTTTAGCCAATGGAAAACATTTTTTACATTATAAAAATATCAAAGAACCCTAGTGTCAGGCTATGGGATCGAGGATAATCATCTTTACATAAAAATGTACAAGACACTTACAAAGCAAAGCCAAAGCTAGTTTAAATGGGAAGGTGCTCACAGCTGACAGATGCAAGAAAGGACTCCAAAAGAAGTCAGTTCTCAAATGAGTTTTGAAGGAAGTCATAGATATTAAAAAGAAGAGGTAAGATGAGAACATTCTAGGGATAGAGAACAGTGAATAAGTACAAAAAAGAAAAAAACAAATAGAAATGAAGGCTGGAATATTAGGGGGGATTAGAAAGTAAAGCAATATGCTTGGGTTTTCAAGGAAATGAAGGAAAGTTATGAATGAGGACTCTGGAAAAAGTAGTAAAGGGTCTTCTTAGAGAATGATGAGACTATTTATTTAATATATATCCTTACTCCCTAGGATTTTTTTTTCTTTAAGTTTTTCTTTAAAAAAATAATATGGAGGGATAAACTGTTCTTGAAAAGGATATCTTAATATTCATTAACAAGTGTACTTTACAATGTAGCCTATGGGGTAAGTATAAAAATAGATATCTATTCATTACTTCAATAGTTTGCTGTATAATTTCCCCAAACCAATCACTCCAATAATGTCAATTGCTTTGTGCTTGTGATTCATTTCTTTATTTTTTCTTTCATTTATTCAGCAAAGATTTCTAAAGTAGACCCAAAGCTTGCAGTTACAATACAGTTGGACAGATTATATTTAACCAACAGCAGAAAGGTAGAATGGACAGCATATTAACTCCTCAGAGAGCCTAGTTTTGAATCTCAGCTCTGCTCCTTGCTGCCCGTGTGACTTGAAGAAAATGTCTTTATCTTATAGGGCCCCAATTTTCCATGGATAAGGTGAGGATGTTAGGCTCTGAAATTCATTCCAGCTCTAAATCTTGGCATCTCATCACCCTATCCAACTGTATGTCCATGTTATCTCTTTAAATTCCACCGAGGAGCCCTTGTCTCAAGGATAGCAAAATACCTCATGGGCCATCTATAGACCACATGCTTTCTGTCCACAGTACCCTGTACTATACTTCATGTACTTAGGCTCTTTCCTTTCCTATTTGTAGCTTCTGATATGTTGAAGACTAATGTTTTATGGAGTTTTTTTTAGGGAGTGCTTTGATCCATTGACACCAGCCTCCTTGTAGCTCCATGAACAAGACACTATCTCTTAGTTCTGAGTATTTTTTCTGGCTGTCCCTTATGCTTGAAGTACTCTCTTTCCCCAACATTACCTGTTAAAGTTCATGGCTTCTTTTAAGTCATAACTAAAATCCCATTTCTTACAGGATATCTCTCCCAAGTCTTCTTAAGTCTATCTTCCCTCTTTTAATTATTTCTTATTTATCCTATAGATAACTTCTTTATACACATCGGTTGGCATGTGTTCTCCTGGACAGAAAGCTTGAGGGTGGAGACTCTTTCTCTCTTTTTATGGCTTAGTACAATGTCTGGTGTGCAGTAGGTGCTTAATAAACTGATTATTTATTGAGTATATAAGAAAAAAATTATTAATACCATCATGATAGCTCAGAGCCCCCAGTTTAGAAAACTAATATTCAGAAACAGGTTTGACACCTCTTTGTTGTAATTTAAAGTTTTATGTATTTCTAACTAATCCAGAACCTCTTTATTCTTAAATCAAAATCAAGATATAAGAAATATTGAGGTAAAGGAAAGAAACAGATCATGTTATATTCTCTATTATTGAACAAGCATCATGAGGGAGAAGTTGGAGAAACATCAGGTACTTCTGTCGAAGGGTATTCTCTTCAGTCCCTAAAGACCTAAGTACAATGGATAACATCAGGCTGTGTTCTCTATTCTGAGATACTTACATCTATCATACTCTAACCAGATTTTTTATTTCTCTGATGTAGTTCACTTTCTCATTTATTACTTTTTCATTTCTTTTTGCAGTTATTGTTCCTGGATTACTAATGCTTTCCAGCTTTCCTTTTTATCTTCCAGGTAGGGCTGGGTATGACACTTACTCACTGCTACTTTGTTAGATTTACAAATGTTGTACGGAGACCTCTGTTCTGCTCCTGGCATTTGTCCCGGAGTTGTCAGGCAGTAAACAGCATATCAACTGCTCCTCAGCCCTTCTGAAATCATACTGACTCTCAGGTAGATGACTTTTCCCCCCACCAAGTATAGGAGTAACCTATTAAAGCAACTCCTGGCAAGAATGTTGTTGGCAATGAGTGAAAGGGAGAGGAGACCCTCTTGTGACTGTCACATCTCCAGCCTTCTAGAGATAGACAATGGAGGTAGCCTTGAACTTCTTCTTTTCATATAACCTGGAAAATTTCAGTCAGTTTTTGTATGAGCAATGAACTTCCTCCCCATCTGATCACAAGGTGGTCAGAAAAATCAATACAAGGACACTACCAAGATCTCTCTTAAGAACTTTAGAATTGATTGCATGACATGGGACACACTGGCAGAACATTGCCCAGTACGCCATGCCCTTATCAAAGAAAGTGCTGTGCTTTATGAACAAAGCAAAATTGAATTAACTCAGAAGAAATGTGAGATGAGTAAAGTTAGAGAGTCCATCTCAAATGTTCAAAGGGCTATTTGTGTCTGACCTGTGGCAGACCAGTCTATGTTGGTCTCCTCTCAAGTACAACTTTTCAGGGTTTCAGCCCTCTAGAAATATATGTAAAAATAAGATCTCATGTATACCATGAGAATTGAATAAAATTCTCAAAAGAAAAAAAAAGGAATGAGTTTTCTTAAGATACATCTTTCTTCACTGGAAATGTCTGAGTAGAGGTTTGCCAGGAATATATGGAATGTATTCTAATTCAGGTATGGGTTAGACTAAATGGTCTCCAAAATTTTCAGATTTGATTTGATCTGTGTCTTTCAAGAAAAAATAAAGAGTGTTGCCATTGGATCAATGGTCTTGCTGAATCTTCAGCACTTTTAAATCACATGAGATCCTTTAATTCCCATAGATATTTTGTTTTGTTGTCATACATATTAATTTTTTTCTTCTTTTCTTTTTTTTTCTTTTATATATTTTTTCCCTTTGATGTTAAAGCCACACTAAATTTATTGGGCCCAGGCTTTAAATATAAATCTAAATTTATAAGCCAAGCCAGCTAGGTGGTGCAGTGGATAAAGCACTAGCCTTTAAGTCAAGATGATCTGAGTTCAAATCTGGTCTCAGACACTTAACACGTTCTAGTTGTGTGACTCTGGGCAAGTCACTTAACCCCAATTGCCTCAGCAAGAAAAAAAATCAATCCATTAATTAATTAATAAATCTATCTGATTGCACTTTTGGCCTCTGAAACTTCTATCACACTTGGAAATTATGGCTATTGTGCTATCTCTGTAGGGAGGGAGAATAGGTCAGGGAGCAGAAGGGAGGCAAAGAGGCTAGCTGATATTATTTGGCAAGGAGGCTAGCTGATATTGTTTTTTTCTGGTTTCATAATGAAACTGTTAGGAAAGCCACTGATTCTTATGACACCATTTGGGGTTTGTTTGAATGGATTTTTTTTTTTTTGCAAAACCAATGAATCTCAGAAACCTACAAAAGCCACTGACCCTGTTTGTTATTATGATTTTCCCACATGGGGTCAGAAGACAATCCACATGAACTACTAAAAATATCATGAGAACTGTTTTGGTTCCCTCCAAAATTTTTCTTGGTGATGTTGGATTGAAGCTCAGCTTTTTCAATGCAGATGTGGGGATATTGATTCATAGATTTTGGAAATTTCTACTAAATATGGAGTAATGAAGGGCCAATCTGTCAAATTCTGGTATATGGACTATTTCAGCAGGCAGTCAATAAACATTTATTATTATGTAGGAAGGGAGAAGACTATGAAGGGCTTTAAAATGCAAATAGAGGATTTTCTACTTGATAAGCAAGGGAATAAAGATCCCCTCAGTCTTACTAAGCAGAAAAGTTTCATAGTTGGACTCATTTAGTTGGCAGCTGAGTAGAAGATGGGTTGAAGCAAATGAGGCAAGGACCCTAATCAATGGACTATTACAATTATTTAGGAGTGAGGGGGTGAGATCCTGCACCAGGGTGACAGTGATGGGATCAGAAAGAAGGGAATATATATGAGAAATGATGAAAAAGTAGACTTGGCAATCATTTGGATATGTAAGATGAGAAGGGATCAGGAGTTGAAGATGATATTTAAGTTTCAACCCTGTGATATGTACAATGATGAAATCTTAAAGATCAATGGTACGTTCGAAAGAGTGGGGAGAGCAGGAATGATGAATTCTGGTTTGGACATGTTGAATTTTAGATGCCAATGAAATATCCGATTAAAGATTTTCAAATGGTAGTTGTCAATGTGATTCTGGAAATCAGGAAATAAATATGGGACTCATCTGTAAAGAGATAATCATTGAATTCATGAGATCTGATGATATAAAAAATGAGACAACATAAAGTTGCAGGAGAAGGGGATCGAGGACAGACCCCTGGAGGAAACTCATAATTATAGAATGTGAGCTAGATGAAGATCCAGCAGAGGAAATTGAAAAATCAGATACATAGGAGGAAACCCAAGAAAGAACAGGGTCATGAAAAACTTAGAGAAAAAGAGAGAATCCAGGATGCGGGTGATTAACTGTGTCAAAAGCTGTAGAGATCACAAAGAAAAAGGATTGTAGAGGAAAAAAACTTTCGATTTGGTGACATTGGAGAGAGTAATTTCAGTTGAATGATGAGGTTGGCCAATGGCAGAGGATTAAGAGAATTGGAAGAAAAGAAGGGAAACAAATGATTATAAATGATCTTCTAAAGGAGTTTAGTCAGAAAAATGAAGAGAGAAATAGGATGATATCTTTGGAAGTGGGAAAGAATTGAATATAGGTATAAGTTTTCTCAGAATGGGGAGACATGGGAATATTTGTAGGAATCAGGGAAGTACCTGTTAGACAGAGATTGGAGATTTAATTATATTGTAAAGAATAAAAAACAGCAGAGGGAGATCAGAGAAATCCCTTATGAGAACTGGTACTTATTCTAAAGTCTTGAATTGATCTAAGGATTCCACAAGGCTGAGGAGAAAAGGGAAGACTCAGAAGCAGAAAGTCTATATGGAGTTTAGAGTTTACAGTAAAGCTAGTACCCCTGTTCCTGTGCCAAATCTAGTCATTTTGCAAGTAAACTAAGAATCATTATTTTATAATGCTGAATTAACCTTACTCCCACAGATTCAATTACCATTTCTATGCAGATGAATATAAAACCCTCTGCTCTGCCTTGCCCATTTTCCTGAGTCCCAATCCCACACTTAAAACTACGTGTTCAAAAAATTCCCTGGATATTGTTTCAGCCTTTCAAAATCAATATCAACAAGTAAACTCACGATCTTCCCTCTAAAATATATACTTCTCTGAAGTCTCTTTTTCTGTTCAAGAGGCCACATTTCTGCCAATGATTTAAGCTCTCAACTTCAAAATCATCTTTTATTTCTTTTCTCCCTTACTCATCACATCCTATCATTTTCCACATACTTCATTTCTGGCACTGCATCATTTCTGAGTCATCCATGTACTTGTCAATTTATTTTCAAGAGCTCAAGTCAGTGTAGAAATGAGAAAAGACAGAGTATAGATGTATACTATTAAGGAAAAATCCATCCCACCCCTACCTTCTTTATCTATTGTTAAGAATGGCTTCAAAGGGAATCTATAATTCTTCCTGGATATTTAACAGATTTAGAAAGTAGCCTGACTTAGGATATGTTGTTATATATATTACATATGTTAAGAAAACGATCTGGAAACTGTGATCCAGGAAATATGGAAGGATTATAATGGATTTTGAGAGTACATTACAATAAGACTGAGATATTAAAACAACAGATCCGATGAATGTGAGTTTATAGTTTGTCATTCAACTGATATTTTTAATTGAGAAAAAGAGTGAGATCTTCAGATTGAGAGGCACTGTGTGACTAGGCATCTGTAACTGGCTCAATAAGTCACTTAGCATGATCATGTCCCGATAGATCGGTATTGGAATTGTTGAGTAAAGAGACCCATAGAATCCCAGATCTTTCCATGATTTTTCTCCTTTATTGGGATGGACATGTGTTTGTACATAAGTATAAGATTTGTGAAATGACTGCTACTTTCCACAAAGCACATACCAATATGCAATGACTAATGATGGAAGATGAAAATCCTTTGGTTTCTGTGTTTTGCGTTTTCTTGTTTTGGTAGTCGAGTTGGTAAAGTGGGGAGGCAAGTATTCAGTTATATGGAATTGAGATGCCCATCAATTTGGGAATGGTGGAACAAGGTGTGGTATATGAATGTATGGATTGTTATTGGGTTTTAAGAAATGATGAGCGGGTTAATTTCAGAAAAGCTTGGAGAGATTTACAAGAACTCATGCTGAGTGAAATGAGTGGAACCAGGAGAATACCGTACATAGTACACAGCAACACTGTGTGGTGATCAACTAGGACTTAGCTCTTCTCAGCAAAGCAATGATTCAAGACAATTTCAAAGGCTTCGTGATGGAAAATGTTATTCATATCCAGAGAAAAAAAATTATAGAGTCTGCATGCAGGTCAAAGTAAACCATTTTCAATTTATTTTTTGTAGTTTTTTTTTCTTTTACAAACTGCATTTTTATGCAAACTTTTTTCCTTCACAATATGACTGATATAAAAATATGATTTATCTGTTTGCACATATATAACCTACATCAATGTTTATCATTTCAGGGAAGGGCAAGGGAGAGAGGAAGGGAGAAATTTTGGATCTCAAAATTTTATAAAATGCATGGTAAAAATTGTCTTCATGCGTAATTAAAAAAAATAAAATATAATTTCAAAAAATAAAATGCCATCTCCTTCATGAAGCCCTGCCTGCTTCTACAACAGTTAGAGTACTCCTTAGAAGATGCTTATAGTTATTTTATTAAATTATGTTTTGTATACAGAAAGAACATTGTGTTCTGTTTATGCTTATAAATGTAAATCTTTTCTCCCTCCTTAGGCATAAGCTCCATGAGGCCGGAGATGATTTCACTTTTGTCTTTGTATCCTCTGCACTTAATACAGTATCTGGCATTTAGTCATTTCTAAATCTGTGCCTGTTGATTATTATAATCTCCTCCCTTCTGATCTCTAATGCTTGGTTACTTCCCTACTCTAATTCAATATTTTTTTTGTTTGTGTGTGTAAATACTTGTAAAGTAATTTTTAAAAATTAATCCCAAGTATGATTATGTCATTTATCTACTTGGAAACCTTCAACGAATTTCCATTACCTGGGAATAAAATAGGAAATTATAAATATCAAAACACACATGTGTGCATATATATATACATATGTTTGTATCTAGCTGTATGCACACATACACATGTTTGTATGTATAGAAATTTATTTTATATATTATTTATGTATATGTATATACAATATATATATCATATATATTTACATATATATATACAAAACACCTACACATGTACACATATATGAAAGAGCCCTTGAAATGCTTGTATACATGGATTAAAAGTCTTTCCCAGAATCACAGAACCAGCCACAGCAAGAGATAAACCTGAGTCTTTTCTGCATCAGAGGCCAAGCTCTAACCATTGCACTATGCTCCCTTATCATTAGCCTACAAATCCTTCAGAAGAATTTTCACAGTGAAATTCCACCTGATTTCTTCCGAAATAGGTTTCAAGCTTCTTTTTGGAAAAGCCTAATGTCCCACTGTTGACATCCCATTTTTAGTAGTGATTTATCTTGCTTTAATCTAGAATATGAATATAAACAATATTTTGCTAACCAATTTACTCCTTTACACAAATGACTCCAGTGTTAGGGTTTGTGCATAGTTTTCCTCTAAAACTCTACCTTAAATTTTCTTTTTCCTTGGATCTATTCCTCCTCAACTCACTTGCATTCATTAAATCTTTTTATTGTATTAAGTTCATTTATTAATACACCTTGCTTTATGAATCATGTTGAGAGAGAAAAATCAGAGCAAAAGGGAAAATCATGGGAGAGATTAAAAAACAAACAAACAAACAAAAAGAAATAAACATAGCATGTGTTGATTTACATTCAGTCTCCTTATTTCTTTTTCTGGCTGCAGATGGCATTCCCTGTCCAAAGTCTATTGGTACCACTTTGGATCACTGAACCACCGAGCAGAACCAAGGTTTTCATAGTTGAAATGTTAGAATGACATATGACATAGAATGACATAACTTCTAACTAGAACTAATTTCTAACTATTTAGTCATTTCTAACTAACAACATTCTTGCTGTTACTGTGTACAATGTATTCCTGGTTCTTCTTGTTTCTCTCAGCATCAGGTCATGTGAATCTTTCTATAATCATCTTGTTTATCATTTTTATAGAACAATAATATCCCATTACCTTCATGTACCACAACTTGTTTAGACATTCCCCAGCTGATGGGCATCCACTCCTTTTCCAATTATTTGCTACAGAACTGCTACAAACAATTTTGTGCATGTGAGTCATTTTCCATCATGATTTCCTTGGGATAAAAACCCAGTAATGTCACAGTGCATGCACAATTTTATAACTCTTTGGGCATTGTTCCAGATTGCTCTCTAGAATGGTTAGATCAGTTCATGATTCCACTAACAATGCATTAGTGTCCCAGTTTTCCCACATCCCCTCCAACATTTATCATTATCTTTTCCTGTCATCTTAGCCAATCTGAGTGGTGTGAGGTAGTACCTCAGAGTTGTTTTAATTTGCATTTCTCTAATCAATAGTGATTCAGAGTATTTTTCCATATAACTCTAAATGACTTTAATTTCATCATCTGAAAATTGTCTTCATATCCTTTGACCATTTATGAATTGGGGCATGACTTATATTCTTATAAATAATTAATTAAATCTTCTTTTCGGGACTATTTTTCTGTGTGGAAATAATCATAAAACTTCCATCAACAGAGAAAAATGATTACTGAAAACATTTATCCTTTTCATTCCTATTGGATCTCATTTTAGCAAGCTCCATGACCCCAAGAAACCCCAACTTTTATGTTTAATTAGTTTTCTTCTAGAGATCATGGATCATAGGAAAAACCTCATAGTGGTGGGACTACAAATCTTAGTGGGTATAATGATGCTACTACATAATAGCAGTGTCAGTAGTCAAGTATATGACTTACTCAGAAAGATCTGCATTCACAAATATCCCTCTCTGAGCCTCAGTTTCTATATTTTTATAATGGGGTTAATTATGTTTGTTATTAGCCTTGAGGAGTATAAGCTTATTCCAGGGGTGGAGTCATATAAAAATATTAAAAGATAGAAATGAACGAGCAAGTCCCCACCTTTCTATTCTTGGTCTATCATTTTTTCCCTTGGAAAGGACATCCATCCTATGAGTTTCCTCTTATAGAATCCTAGGTTAACAATACAATCTTTTTTTACTATGTGCCATAAAAGGCAAGGATTTTGAGAAATAGGGAATTCCCAGTGGGCCAACCTAGCTTTGGTTTTGTGACTCTCCTGCTTATGTTACTACTCCATCCAAAGCTGAGCACAGCAAAGAAGGAAAGGACAGATCTGGCAGCCACGGTGGTTGTGTGCAAGACTTTGTAGCATGGCAGGAAAAGTGAGTTATATTGCATTAAAGGGATAAATACAAGCCTAGAAGTTTTCATGACTCAGTAACAGTTCTCTAACTGCATTTCAAGAAATCCCGTTCCATTAAAACAAATCATTTAATCTCTATGAAGAAGATTCAGCTGGCAGTGTTTTTCCTAAGATAGGATTGAGTTTCACAATAGAGATGAGATTTTCTTCTTTTAATAATTTTCAAAAATACACCACTTCTTACTCCTAGATCTATATAGAAATTAAAGCCCAGACACTATATCTATAATCTTAGTAGAACTTTGTCACGGAGAATAATTTTGTCCTATATAGTTTGAATGCCTGCTGCTGAAGAGTGGGTCATCCTACAACCATTGGGAAAGTTCATTCAAATTCTTTGAATTTAGCTTTTGATATAATAAATAAATATCATATATTGGTCCTGATATGTACTATATCCCAAGATTGTTAATTATGCAACAGCCTGCTTCTCTGTGAGTTGCAAACAAAAAAGGAAACAATTTAGGTGTGGATATCTACCACTTCAGCAGCATAAGTAAGTTATAGGTAGCACTCATCACCTGCATGTACCCCAGTATCACCCAGTTATTCTTCATGTTGTTTCTGTGAGATTTAAGAGAATGAACTTGTATGAAGGGCTCATAAATAATAAACTCAGAAATATTCATCTGGAACAGAGAAGAGAGTCCAAAGAAGTCATCATACACATGAGGAAACTGAGGCTGTAGGAAGTTTGATAACTTGCCTATGTGGTCACAGAGTAACAAAATGGATTTGAACGGTGGTCCTCCGACTTCCCAAAGAGGGCTCTTTCTATGGTACCACCATTCCTGTTTTACAGTGTCCAACTTGCGACAGGTTTGAGTGCTACATTTGCCCTTATCTCACCTCAGATTTTCAATTTAGCTCTTGAGATATCCAGGAGAGGAGAGTTTTTGAGAACGAAAAGTGAAATCATTGGGAAATTGTATGTCTTTTACAGAAATTGACTTTAAGTTATATTTACTAGAAAATGTTTCCTAAAGCAAAGATGACCTTCCTAGCATTAGAAGAAGAGCTCATTTCAAATTATTTTCCAAGAATAGAATAAAAGTTATGTATATTTAAAGACATTCAAGTTAAAATGTTCTAGGGGGGGAAGGGATGTAATCTGCAAGAAAAAAAAATGGGTCAACATTTTCATTTCAATGACAACCATTTCCATAAAATGATTTGAAGCAAACAATTAAATACCTTACACATCAAAATCCCCTTTGAATAGCCTGAACAATCAATTATTAATTTTTATTTTAATAAATTAGGATAGAGTTTATTCACAAAGGCTTTTGTAATCCATTGACACTCATCACCACATTACACACACATTCCCTCAGCTCTTCTGCCTCTCCTTACCTCTTTGTTAGTCCTGTCTGCCTGGACTAAGGTCCCGTTCAAGCATGGCTCTACATAATGGAGTTCTTCATTATACTGGAAAGGGAAGAAACAAAAACAGAAGGGACATTTATTTCAGGGCCTTGAAAGGAGCAGTTCAATTTAACAATTTAGAGTCACATACCCATGTACATGTGTAGAAGATGAAATAGTAACAGTGCAATCACAAGACTCAATTCATTAAAACTATGAACTTTCTCTTGGTTTGAATAAATAGTGGAGGTTGCATTTTTTTTTGTATTGGAAGGGAAAGTTACTGAAGTGCCAAGATATAGGTGAGTTCAGAATCCATGCAGTTTAGCTAATCACCCAACAGGGACAACTCTAAATGCATGGAGCTTTAATGAAACTGGTTGACAGCAAACCTCCCAGGTAGGGATCTGGATAGAATTACAGATCCAGAGCCCAGACCCTTCCAGCTCCAACTCCCTCTGCTTCATTTGAACAAAACTGACAAACATTCAAATTAAGCCACACACTTGGAGGAGGTGGTTGTAGAGGGGGGTAGCTAGAGAGGGACTTAGGATGATGAAATAATGGACTTTGGTCATCATGATTGAAAATACATTCTAAAACTGTCACACAGAGAAATATTAGCATGGAAAACTCCCCAATACATAGCTCCTGCCTGCCATTCTATTATCCATCTCCAAGTCTATTTTGTATCCTGTCTCCCCTGTCTCCAGCACATCGCCTTCTTACCTGCCTCCACCCCTTAGAATCTTTAGCCCATTTGAAAGGGTAGCTGACCTACCACCTTATAAATGAGGTCTTTCCAAATTTCTCTTGGTTTTTAGAAGATTTTGCTCTTGAACAATATTTTGTTTTCCTTTCATTTCCCCATATATGTATTATATCCCTCTAATGAGAATGTAAGCTCTCTGAAGACAGGGACACATTGGCATTATCTCAATATCCCCAGCCCAGTCCCTGGTGCAGAACATTTGCTTAATAAAGTGCTGAATTCAAGTTGTTGAACATGGTAAAAACATTATGAGTCAACACCCAACTAAATGGCAAGGCTCAAATTCTGAGACTTAATGAACCTCCCCCTTTGCTCTTTCAATGACAACAGTTCCATGACACTTTCAGGCTATTAATCTTATTCAACTGGTGAAAATTTTTATTGTTGTTGTTGTGGTGGTTCTTGTTTTAATCAATATACTAGAAATGACATATACCAAGATGGCCAGGACTAAAAAAGTTAGAGCAAAGAAAAGTTAGTTTTTTTTTCAGAAAAGATATTTTAACTTGTTAATTTAAATAGCTAATAGATCAGAGGTTTTGAAAAAAGTTAAGTTAGTCTCCCTCAAAATATATCTGCAATCACAGGCACATGAAGGATTCTATTCACCTTTCTGTACACTTATCCCACTCAACTTTGCATCGAGCTCAGATACACGGTCGAATTCAGATACATGGCCACTTACTAAGATACTTATATCTTAGTTGAATACTGGAGTAATAATATTTGTCTGGCAAAACAAACAATATATCCCCATCAAAATTTGCTTAACCAAAGGAGAAATCAGCTCTCAGAACATCTTTCATTATTACTAACATTTTTTTTTACTTCTTGAAGGTCACAAGAGTTCTACCTTAAAAGATGTCAGCTCCCCATAATCCTCACTTGCACAAAGACAAGTTTTGCTCCCTCAAAAGGGAGTAAAGGAATAAATAACCACAAAGTATGACAAGAAATTGTATTCTGACAAAAAGAATAGAATTTCTTTTAAAAAGACAAAGTTTTAGCATAATGAGAAAATATCATGAATTCCAAAAATTTGAAGATATATTAAGAAAAAACAGATTACTATCAATTATCTCAGAAATAAGCCTAGAACTATCACAAAACACACAAAAATGGAGGAATCAGCATTAAGAAAAATAGAGAACTAGCAACAAGAAGGAAGATTGAAAGAGATGTCACCAGTTTAAAAAAAAAGGCAAGCCAATAATAAAAACTCCAAAAGCATGACTTATAACTGGAAAATTGAAGTAAAAACATGTATTTATTGAGGAGTAGAGGCATTTCAGTAACAAACAAAATAGAGAAATGGAAGAAGAAATAGCAAAAATCAAATAAACAACTTAACTTGAACAAGATTTCATTCCATCCAAAATAATGCTATTAGAACTAGGGTACATGACTTGGACAGAAAATGTAAGAAGGCCAGCTTCTCACAGAAACCTAAAAAATACAGGGTCAGTTAGATGGTATGGTGGATAAAGCACCAGCACTGCAGTCTAGAGGACTTGAGTTTAAATCTGCCCCTAGAAACTTAATATTTCCTAGCTTTGTGACCCTGGGCAAGTCATTAAACCCCAATTGCTTTGCCCCTCCCCCCCAAAAGGAAAAAAAAAACAAATGTTTAACTATATTTCACCAATCTCAGGATTCTCAGGGTTTTGTTTTGGTTTTTTTAGGATTCTTGAAATTATGGGATCGTTTAAAAATCCATAGATTCTATGAGATGACAAAAGAGATTGCATTTTTTCCAGACTAGTTATCCTCACTGCCAGAGCTTAAATGGTAAGACAAATTATTTTATAATAAGCTAAGGAAAAAAAATCTAACAAGGAATAACAATTCCAATGATACTAAATTTTTAATTCAAAACAAGGGTATATATAGCACAGTGAAAAAAACAAGATAAATTGGAAGTATAAAATATAAAACAAAAATAATTATATAGCCATTCTAAGAATCTCTAGAGAAGAAACCATACTTTTTCTTGTACAAATTAATCACTCCAAAATAATTTATTGGGCTGCACTGTCTTTATAAATGCTTTAATAGGCAAATGAAACCAGAAGAAAAACCCCATCAGGTAAATTCTAAGATGGGGAGGACTTGAAGAGTGGGTATATTTAAAAATTTTTAAATAATGAATGACTAAATTATTTTAGCATCAATAATCAACAGAGAACAACAATAGTACAATTGTGGGGTCCTTTTAATGAATAACATTCTACAAGTCATTGCAATGACAAGTAGAAGAGACAATGCAGCAAAAGAAAGAAAAGAATGAGAAGAATGAATAGAAGGCTGGTCAAGTCTGCCTAGGATCTGGGATATTAAATAGAAATTCAGCAAAAAAAAAAATCCTAGCAACTTTTCTTGATATGAATATTTATTTAGGGATATGATATGAAATTATACAATAACAGCCAAACAAGACAGGTGTGATTTAGAGGTCTCCGAAAGTTTCTGGTGCAGCTGCAGAATAGTAAGAGTTACAGAAATTATATCAGATAAAACATAGTGACTATTTTTAAAGCAAAAATTATATAAATTGCAAAAAATTTGGAGAGGAAAAACAATTATTATAGGACAGTGACACCTGATGAACACAATAGGATACATCAGGAAGAATTTCAAAGAATTATTTCAATGAAATGCTCAAAATCAACTAATTATAATCTCTCTCTTTCTCTTTCTCTCTTTTATACACACACACACACACACACACACACAAACACAAATGGCAAAATGAATTTCTAATCTCAATGTGAATATTCCATATGTAATAAGAAAGATTAAGAAAGTAATCTTTAAAAATGAAAAGAAAATTGATAACATTAATTTCTTAAAAATTATGAATAAATGGAGAAAAGTGGGAAAATACATTTATATTGTTTGACATAAAAAACATCTTTTAATGGAGAGAAATCCTCAAAAGATACTGACCAAAAAAGAGGTTGAAATAATATTTGAATTGCTAAATTATACATAATTGGTTCATTTTAGAAACCATGAAGACAATAAGATTAATAACCACAACAAATAGCTTTTTTAAAGATGCATAAAATCTATAGTTACAGCAATCAATGAGAAGATAAAGGAAATCAAATTATCAAATCAAGTCTAAAAAGGAAGAAAAATTAATGGTGAATATTTTGCTTCAATAATATACTAGTATAGGTAGTTCTATATTAACTATACAAAATAAAGAGCAAATTTGATAAATTCTGTCTCTTTATAGTGCAAAACAAGACATAGATTTCTATGAAATCAGAGAGAAGAATTGATTCAGGGGCAGCTAGTGGGTAGAGCATCAGCCCTGAAGTCAAGAGGATCTGAGTTCAAATCCAGACTCAGACACTTAAAACTTCCTAGCTCTGTGACTCTGGGCAAGTCACTTAACCCCAGTTGCCTCAGCCAAAAAAAAGGGGGGGATAAACTAATTCTGCTATTGACATATTGTAATAAAAATCACACCAGAGAAATGTCCAAGAAAACACTCTCAGATATTTAAAGGACATGCAATCCCAATGCTAGAGAATGATCTATCTCATCGTATTCTATAAGATGGAAACAATTGTAATTCCCAAATTAATAAATAATAAAGCATACAATGAGAAATATAAAGCAACAAAATTGTCAAATATTTACCCCATATTAAATTAAATCCTGACAAGTAGGCTGCAACATATTTTCATCTGGCTTGTCCATCTCATTCCTCATTTGAAAAAAAAAAAAGTCTCTCCAAAGTGAAGGATGATCCTTGGCCTTTTCTCAATCCTCCTCCTGACTGCCCTGTCCATAGTCTTTGGAAACATCCAATTGTTTTTCTTTCTGAATACTTTCTGTAGAGAGGGACCATACTTTTTAAAATGCAGTCCAGGATCTTAGCCCTCTTTTTTTTTTTCTTTGCTACATCACACAGATGACTTATGTTGACTTTGAAATTCAGTAAAAATCAATAAAACCCTCAGATCAATTGATGATAAACCATGCATTTCCATCTTGTGAAGTTGATTTTTTTAAACCCAAGTACAAGATTTTGCATTTATTCCCATGCAATTTCATCTCATTAGATACAGCCCAATGTCCTATTCTGTCAAGGTCCCTTTTGTGGATGCTGCTATCTCATGAGTTAGCATAAGAAACTTTCCCTCTGAAATCTCTAAAGCCATTGCAGTCAGATGCAAACACTAAAAATTACCAAGAAGGAGAAAAAAGGAGCATTATCCACAAAACAAAACATAGCTTTGTAGGGCAACATAGTGGATAAAAGACGGAGTCGGAAAACTGTAGACAGTATGAGGGTGTTCAAGTTCCACACTTAAATTCTGTTACCATGGACAAATTAACTTAATCTTCCTCACCCTCAAATTACACATCTCTCAAATGGGTAAAATGATGTCTGGAGCCCTATAAGCTAGAGTTATTATGAAATTAAAAAACAATAATGAATTCAAAAATGTACGTTAAAATAATAGCAAATAAAAATTACAATAAAAATATAAAAGCATACTATTAGATCATTTCAGGGCCATACTTTGCTGAACTTCATTGTACCAGTTGAGAAGAATAAGAACAATGATGACTATGGCCGGCATAAACATTTCTTTTTTGCTAAGATTTAACAATGGCATAAAAATTTTAAATGCTATTTTAATCGATGTTACCACATAGAATATTCATGATTTCTAAAATACATCAAATGAAAAGATTTGAAAATACAGAGATTTGGCAGACATATGATCCCTGTCATTCTGTGTGCAATTGGAGATGTATCAATCCCAAGCATTTATTAAGTACCTACTATATGCTAGAAGCTCACCATGTGAGGTGCCGTAGATATGACAAAAAAGAATGAAAGAATCCCAAGATCTCCCTAAAACATTGCCAGTGAGCTTAAGAAAATGAACCTATAGACCAACAATTTTATTCAATTATAAAAGCAATCATATAACCTAATAGTACCATAGTGGAAAGAACGTTAAGTAAAAAAGGACAGAACATAAGGTAATGACTTATCTTTGGTTCAAACTTCATCTACTATAATACTACTACAACTTCTAAGCAAAGCAGGGTAAAAAAGAAGCTTGTAATAGAATTGTGCTACTCTGAAAACTAGAAAGATAAGAAAGGAGAATGGTAACTCAAACTTTGCATGTCAAAGACCAAAAAACTGATGGAAAGTATGGAAATAAAAAAAAGGTGATGGCAGAAAAGGGTGATGGCAGAAGCTTTATGAGGATGAAAAACAGTCTAAGAGAAAAAAAATACAATTTAATAGCAAGTGTGAGAGGACATGACGTGACCCCAAAAGACACAAAGGATCAAAACATTAACTCCCTAATGTGTTTCAAAATTTCTGGGCAGGGTTGCTTGGATTCAGTTAAACATTTTTATAATTTTATTAGTTCTCATTTTATTAAGTAGCTTCCCAGAAGGAAAATGTGGCATACCAATTATGTAACGAATCAAACCAACCCTAACTTTTCCACCCATATCAAAGGCACCTCTATGATCTTCCACATTAAAAACATTCATGCCATAATCCGAAACACAACTGGACACAATTAGAAATGCTGAACCAACTCATCCAAAAGGGCAGGGTCACCTCCCCATCTTAGAACCCAAGTCTATTATTTCAAGAAGTGAATTCATCACGGATGATATATGGAGGACATGGCTATGAAACTATACTTGCATAGTAAAAGTCGGGTACCTAAAAATTCAGGATCAAACCCACAAATGATGCTCTCCTTTATTCATGTTTGCAAAAAAAAAATACACTGAGGCTGAGACATTGCAATTAATTTAACAGTTTCAGCCCAGTTAATATTTTGTTCAATCACAGTGTGGCTTATGCTTCTGTAAAGTCTTTTTTTTTTTTTTTCAAATTTACATCCTAGCCAGAATTAGCACTCTGGTTTTTATGATAATATTGTTCATTTAATGCATGGCTTGGAGTTACACTTCAAAGTGAGTCAGAGGAATAGGCCTTTCTCTTGTTGTTGCCGCAGACATCACTGTTCACGCACCAATGATCTGACCTTAAATTTTAACTGAGACTGCACAAAATCAGTCTCCTATTTCAACTATTCTTTTGTAATTCAATCATCTAGCCCATCAATTTTAGATAGATTTTGCAATAACCTGCCCATGAAAGCTAAAACGATTTTTAACATTATCTTTTTATGTTTATGCTCTGAAAAGACTTGAATTGGAAGCTTTCCTCCATAATGTGTGGATGCATTGGAGAATGAACTTAGTAAAATATACAAATCAGGCTTAACAGAAAGCATTAAACAAACAAAATCCTTCTCCAGAATTGCAGTCTTTTTATTCTTGTTTTAGCAATGCAAATATCGGGCTAATTGCATTTATCCAGATGAGAAGAGTCAATCATCATTTCTTCCCAAACCAAGGCCAAAAAATTATATGCCTGGCTTCTAGGTGGAGAAACTGGAAAGTCATAAGATCATAGAATTCAGAGCTGTGAAGGCCAATGAGTCCAAGTCCTAATTTTATAAATGAGATGGTTTTTCAGAGCTGACTGATGTGTTTTGAATCCTTTAATCTATTTTCATATCAGCTTCATTTTGTACCGATTCAATTTTTTTCCTCATCTATACAAAAAAGAAATCATTTTGGGAATAAGGAAATTTTAATATCATAACTCAGAAGATAATAGAACTTTACAATTTGGAAGGTTAAGTATTTTCAAAACAGGATTTTATCTGTGTTCAAAAACATATCAAGTGCCAAAATGCTGATGGTGGAGCTTGGCACATGCCATATTAGATTTATTCCTCCTAGCCAAAATCTCTCAACATGAGTTTCATAGAACTGTTTCATCATTCATGGAAGAGCAAGATTGGGAATTTTTAAAGAATTGCTAAAAGATGGAGGTGTTTTAATTCTTAATGTATTACAGTTTTGAAATGTACTTCCCTGAGTGCAGACAAAACTATTTGAAAATTTGTAATTTCTCAGCTTGTATAGTAGAAATATAGCTCTGACATATGGAAGTTTGGGGGAAAAACATGAGTCAGACAATGATAAGTTTAGAGATATTTTATCTTTTTCTTTTATTAAAATCACATAAAAGAATCCATTTTTTTAAAAAAATGGTTAAGGTTTGACTGATTGACTGGTGTGATATTCATTTTTAAAATTGCACATTGTCCAAGGTTTTCTGTGTGTTTTCATTATTATTTGTGCATTTAAAACCTTTTTTCTTTGTATAACTTTGTGGTACTAAATTTGAATTCCTTTGTAGATTTAAATAATGCAATCCATAAACCCAGTGACAAGCAGTAACTGTGTACTATAATGTAAGTATATGTTTTATTGCTATATTTTCTGATGTATGAGATCTATCCTGTAAGAAATATTTTTCTATTCTGCAATAGTTATTTTCTTAT
The DNA here is from genome assembly GCF_902635505.1 of Sarcophilus harrisii. Taxonomy (NCBI): domain Eukaryota; kingdom Metazoa; phylum Chordata; class Mammalia; order Dasyuromorphia; family Dasyuridae; genus Sarcophilus; species Sarcophilus harrisii. The sequence goes on along the minus strand of NC_045426.1, from coordinate 10,090,483 downwards.
TTATATTTTTAAAAGTTTGTTTCATTCATTAATGTTTCAATTGTTCAGAGTACATGCCAAGGATATCTTTTAAAAATATATTCTAGGTTTTTTTTAATGCAACATGATGGAAATATGTTTAGAAGAATTACACTTGTTTAACCTATGTCTGATTGTTTGCTGCCTTGGAGAGGAATGGGGAGAGAAGAAGAAAAAAATGAAACACAAGGTTTTGCAAAGATAAATATTGAAAACAAGCAAATACCTTTGCTTGTATTTAGAAAAATAAAACACTATAAAAATTTTGAAAAAAAATGAAAAGAAAAAAGCATATTCAATTTATCAGTCATTTTCTTAAATACAACAGCAAGTTTCATATGTGTTCTTTTATCTTTTCAGATATTGTCACTGTGCATTTTATTTTGTTTTCATGGAAGAAGAAAGGACATGTTTTGAGATTGTGTTTTAGCACATGTTTAAACCTATAAAAGTATTATATATAAATAACATATATTATATATAATAGTATATATATATATATATATATATATATATATATATATATATATAACATGCAATAAAAGTATATATCATTGTTTCAGGTCAAATTTTTATGAGATTATATTTTTGTTGAGAAGATTTAAGAAACTCCTGTGTTCTATTTTTCACTTCAAGATGACACATAATTTTAAACTTCTTTTAAGTTAAAGAAATCCAGAGTATAAAGCACTGTAGTAAAATACTGTTTGGATATGTCTTTGTTCTAATGTGCATTTGACAATGGTACCAGTGCCTCGAATCATTTTTTTTTTGAGCCAAAAGAGAATGTTAAGTTTAGTCATCACAAAGGCACACAATGCTTAATAAGACCTTGGAGTAGGTTGGATCATTAACACAGAAGCTTCATGTGCAATAAAGACCCAGAGTAGAGGACAATCTTGCCTGCCATTTTTAATATGCTTCACTTTACAAATATGTGAAAATCTGAACCTTGAATATACAGACACATTTTCAATCAGTTTTAAAATTTCAAAATTCCTAAAGTGTTCATGATATGTAATGATCTGATCTTTCTACTAAAAATTAGTCTATGACATTTAGGGTTCAATATATTAAAAGTCAAGTGACTTGTTCAAGATCACATGAATCTAGGTCCTTTATGTTCAGATTTAGGTCTGTTGTCTGGAATTCTCTCCTCTGTCTCTTATTTTCTCTGGTGTCCTTCAAGACTCAGCTAGAGTATCATCTTCTACAGGAAGCCTTTTCCCAGTTTTATTCCTCCCCTCATTTCCCATAGGAACCAGTGCCTTATCTCTGAGATAACCTCCCATTTCCCTTTGAATACATTTTGTATCTTCCTAATTATTTTTCTATCATTCCTCCATAAGGTAAGCAAGATCCTTGAGGTCAGTATTGATGTTTTCATCTGCCTGTGCATCCCCCAGTGATTAGCGCACTCTTAGTTTCTAGCAGAAGTGTAATAACAATAGTTATAAGAAGCTGACTGACCCCTTTTCAATGCACTTTTTTCCTTTAAAGAAGTCTGCTCTTCCCTAGCATTTTCACCAAGGAAAGGTTGCGAGAGCAAGAAGACTGTATCTTCCCGTTCTCTTGGGATCATGGCTAGCCCTTAGGTGACAAAGATGGATTTAATTACATAGACTAAAGAAGGTTTCATTCTACTGGCATTGGACCCAGAGCAGCCTTTAGCAGGAGCACAAAATGTCGGGATGTGATCTTATTTTAAGGACATTCAGATGTTCATTTCACTGGGGCAGAAATGGGGGAAGAGGTGGGACAACAAGTGGGAACAGAGCAGACAAAAGGAAACATCTCAGCATTTTAGAGACCATGAAAGCCACAAGAAATTTTGCCAGTTAGGATACTCCCCTTTCCAGGTTTTGGGGAAGTCTGTGAGATTTTAATGTGATTTCCACATAAATCTATCTCACTCCCAGTCTTGACCACACGGTAGAAAAAATGGAATTTAATATGCATAGGAAAAAACTCCCATGAATAGCTCAAACCGCTATTATAATTACTGAAATAATTACAGGGTTACTATTATTTACAAATACTATGATGTAAATCACTATTTGTGACATTTATTTTTATTGTTATTTTTTCTACCCCCAAAAATTCCCAGTGTAATTAGACTTTCCTTCTGATACTTCAGAGACTTCCAAGGTCCTAGAAAGAGATGTGGACAATATATAAACTTTCATATATACATAAATATACTGCATCTGTAGTATGGCATGATATGGCATATCATCTAAAATAATATTCTAGTATAATATTTTGCATCATCCTATATTATAGGGTATCATCATCCTAGATATGACATAATATGATAAGATGATAAGTTATATGACTCATGAAGCATAAGGGTTATACCACCAAAGTCTTAGACTTAAGAAGACATGCATTCAAATCTTCTCATAATGTTTACTATATTTATAGGCAAATTACCAGAACTCTCAATGTTCTAGGCTACCTTCCAAGGTGCTAAACCCTAAATTGTGGATCTGCATCCCTGAATCCTGATTCCCCTGATTCAGGGGAAGGGATTTTCTACATGATTCCCCAACCTGATACAATTTTAGATGGAGCTATGCCCCCAGATATATATGAACATGTCAACACATTTGTCCATCTCCATCTCTCCCTTGATTTCCCTGGGCCTTAATTGACTGGCCCTGCAGAACAGCAATACAACGTGAGTCCTAATACTGTCTCTCAGGAACATGGAACAATGACTGGAGAGTAGGAAGGATTGTAAAGCATGAATGACTGTTAGGTGGCTGAGGACAATAACTGCCATTTCTGGAGCATTAGAAGGTTTGCCAAATACCACGTGGACATGTTCTCATTTGAACCTCACAACATCCTCCAGAGGCACAATTCACATGGTCTCAAATTTGCAGATGAAGAGCTTTAGTGCTTGGTTCAGGTCACAAACCTTGGAAGATCAATGACTTTTCTAAATCCCAACCTTCCAAACGTTAGCTCCAGGACCTGGCCAAGGTCACAGAAGAAGTCCTTGGCAAACCAGGAACTTCAACTAAGGCCACACTGGGGATTTTATCTGAGGCCCTGGGCCTGCAAACTGAGTACAGTGCTCACCTTTCTCTGTCCCTAACAGTTCTTCAAGGGAGAGAACAAAAACATTTAATTTGCTTCTTGCCTATCTAATGATAAGACAATTCCATTATTAGACATGGGCTGCATATGGCTATTTAAATAGCTTAATAATTATGCTTTACATATTTGTACATCTTAATGAACTTAGATTATTTGAATAGATTGGATTTGATAGTGGGTCAATAAACCTCTCCCAATAAAGCCTTCCCAATGTAATTAGGCTTTCCTTCATTTAAGCCTCTGATACTTCAGTAATAATTAATTAAAGATTAATAAGAAAGATATTCTCCATTTAATGACCTCTTATCTTTAGAAAGTAGAGTAAATGTTTCTAGGCACAGAGGAACCAATCAGGGGGCATTTGCATATTCCAGCTGAGATTAGCCAGCTATAATAACTTTCCTTGTTTGCAAATACAGAGTTTTAGCTCATTAAAGTTTGCCACCAAAGAAAGCAATGACTTCTCAGGAAATAAAATTTGATAGCATGGGCCATTTGGGGCTAATGATAGTCTCAGGACTCTACTGGATTCTTACTTTCCAGTTCTGTAAAGTTGTAAAGATATGGTGGTCATGGACATGACATCCTTGTTATTTACCCTATTTTTAGAGGCCAAAAGTACATATGACATTAAACTTTTTTTTAAATACTACCCTCTTCGGTGAGCTTGTTTCCATCTTAACTTTTCTTGCTTTTGTTACATGGGATGGTACTTTGGGAAGACTAAGGATAGATAAATTGAGAAACATTTTAAAAAATCAAAAAATAGAGGCCCGAAAGAAGGAAGGAAGGAAGAAATGAGAAGGGAGAAAAGAGAGGAAGGGAGAGAAGCAATGAGGGAGGGAGAAGGGAAAGTTATGTCACTTCTAAGTAAACCCATATTTGGTCCTGTAGATTAAATAGAATGCCTCATGGTCTCTGGCAGAGTCCCAGAATGCCAACCTTCTGAAGGACTTTCAGGGTCAGGTAGTCCCAATCATACATGAATAAGATTTCCCTTCTCTAACCCCCACCATGGACCCATTTAGTCTCTGTAAGAAAAATTCTATAGAGGAAGAAGCTGTGACTTTCCAGTGCAAAGCTTCCTATTCTGGCACAGTTCTCATTTTTAGGAAGTTTTTCCTGACAATGAACCTAAAGAGTGGTTTTTTTTTTCAAAAATTAAAACAACCTTCATCCATTATTTCTTCATCCATGGTGCTTGTGAAGTCAAGCAGAAAAAAAGCATTAGATTTAGTTAAAAATAAAGAAAGGAATCAGTGCAGCATGTAAAGCACTGGACTGGGGAGCAAATGATTTAGCCAGTCCAGTGGGATGTTGGGAAGGTTGTTCACTCTCTCCCATTTTTGAGCCGTTACCTCATTTATAAAAGGAGGGGCTTAGACTAATATCTTCTGAGGTCACTTTCATCTGGAAATCAATGCTTCTAGGAAGTTTTATCTGACTTCCACAGATTTTCAAAAGTAGAAAAGTATCTAATGTAAGTCTTCCATTTGTCTTCTCTTCTGCAGAATAAATGCCTCAGAAATTTCCCTTACTAAGTCTTCCATTTATTTTTTTAGAAAATAATGCTGATTAAGGCAAATGAAGATTTTATTAATTGTTCTGCTTTAGTTAAAGCCGGAGTGTTGCCAGATCACCGGAGATCTCCATCACTACTGGGACAACTTTACAACTTCCTGATCATAGTGATCTGTTTCCTGAATCTCTCAGCTCACACTCTTCTGGATGGCTGGTCTCTCGAAATCTGACAATAATATCATTTCTATTTCTCACTCCATAGACATCTTTGTTGACTATTAGGCCAACCAATAGCTGATTTGGTACCCTTAGGTAGCTATCATTCAGGTTTTTTTTTTTCCTTTCAGTAAAATTGCAGGAGTTCTCACCCACCTGGAGAGTCACTGCATCAGGACTTGAAAGACAGGAAGTTGCCCCTTACTCTCATCAAGTACTTAACTTGGAGTGTTCAGCAATCTTTTCTCATCTGGGTGACATTTTCCCACCTTCACCCACAATAATAATCAATGATAGCAGGTAGCCTTTGCCCTTTTGTTGTCACATTGGAACTTTTTCCATTTTTAGTAAAACAAGGCTTTGCTCTCCCGAATGCCCTTTCTGTCCTGTCCCTGAGCCCCTTTTTCTTTGTTTCTCTCAGTGAAACTAAAGTGGGAGCTGGACATAAATAGTAATCACAGTAATAGTGACAGAAATACAAAGATTAAAGACTCTTTCTAGGTCACTGAAGAATTATCTTCCTTTCCCCTCTTGTTGGAAGTGAGATCTTCCATTCTTCAATAGTCCTGTTTCGAGGAACTTTCCTGAAGATGTGCTGTGACCGTCACCGCCAGAAGAACTCTGAAGGCCAGCAAGCTAATGAATCGGGGAGCCAATCCTCTCCCTGGACACAAGGTTTTGTTCTCAGTATCATCCTGAGAACCTTTCTCTCTTTGCCTTCTGCTTGAGAATGCAATAAAATAGAAAATGATTTCCATCGATTCCTTTCCATGCAGAGTTCAGTGCTAGGACAAGCTTGTGTTAAGTTCATTTCTGTTCCTTCCTTTCTTCCACCATCTCTTTCCTTGTATCACTCTCTGTATCTGTCTCTGACTGTCTGTCTGTCTGTCTCTTTCTCTTCCTTTGTCTTTATCATTTCACCTGTCTGTTTCTATATATTGGTCTGTCTCCCTCTGTCATTCTCTGTCTATCCGTCTGTCTGTCTGTCTCTTTCTCTGCCTCTGACTGTGTGTTTGTCAGTCTGTCTGTCTCTCCTGTCTCTGTCTGTCTGCCTATCCATTTGGCAGTCTGTCTTTCTCTCTGTCTCTGTCTGTCAATCTGTCTGTTTCCCCCTCTATCTCTGTCTGTCTGCCTATCCATTTGGCAATCTGTCTCTCTGTCTCTGTCTGTCAGTCTTTCTCTCTCCCTCTGTCACTCTATCTTTGTCTATCCATCAGTAAGTCTGTTAGTCTGTCTCTGTGTGTGTGTGTGTCTCTGTCTCTCCCTCTGTCTGTCTGTCTCTGTATACCTATCTGTCACTCTGTCTGCATCTCTATCTGTTTCTTTGTTTGTCTTTCTATCCACCTGTCAGTCTGTTAGTCTGTCTGTCTCTTTCTCTCTCGATGTCTTTCTCTTTCTTTGTTTGTCCATCTGTGTATCTTTGTCTATTTGGCTCTCCCTCTGTCATTCTGTCTCTGTCTATCCATTTGTCATCTGTCTCTCTTTCTCTCCCTCTGTCTGACTCTGTTTATCCATCTGTCAGTCTGTCTGTCTCCCTCTGTCACTCTATCTCTGTCTATTCATCTGTCAGTCTGTCGCTCTCTTTTTCTCCCTTTGTCTGTCTGTCTCTATCAGTCTGTCTGTCTCTCTCCCTCTGCCACTCTGCCTGTTTCTATCTAACCATCTGTCAATCTGTCTTTATCTTTCTCTCTTTCTCTACCTCTGTCTCTGTCTTTCTCTGTCTATTAGCCTATGTTTCTATCTGTCTCTCTTTCCCTCTTACTCATCTCTTTCGGTCTATCCATCTGTCTGTTGGTTAGTCTGTCTGTCTCTCTCTCTTTTTCCCCTCCTTCCTTCCCTCCTGAGGGGACCAATGTAAGCCTAAAAGAATAGTACATTGGGGCAGCTAAGTGGCTCAGTGGATAGAGCACCAGCCCTGAGGTCAAGAGGACCTGAGTTCAAATGTGACCTCAGACACTTAACACTTCCTAGTTGTGTGACCCTGGGCAAGTCACTTAATCCTGATCTCTTCAGCAATAAATAAATAAAAGAATAAATGCATTGTGGTGTCTCTGATCCTGATTCTACTCATCAAAAAGTCAATTTTCTCTTAGGATTTTTCATTTGGATGTTTGCCTAGATAAACTTTGACCAGGGTGATCACTCCATGGCTTAAGTGAAAATGGAAAGGCCCTCAGAAACAAGGGATCATAAACTTGCAACTTGAATTTTTGGATAGATAATGTGGGAGATGCAACTTCAACTATATGAGGAGGAAAATGGAGCAAAGGATGTGACTAGAAAACAAAACTTCAGTAGCATATTCAAATTAAAAATATTGTCAGATGATAAGTAATCATAGCTCTATAATACTTTTTATGTTCCAGCATCATGCCAAGTGCTTTATGATGATCTCATTTAATCCTCACAACAACCTTGGGATGTAGGTAATATTATCATCCTCATTTTAGAGAGGGAAACTGAGGCAAATTAAGTTGAAATAACTTGCCTAGGGTCAAATTGCTAGCAGGAATCTAAACTCAAGTATTTCTGATTCCAAACCCACTGTGCATTTAGGGTCAAGGTTAGCCACCATGCTGCCTTGTAACAATGAATTCAATATTGAATAATCAGCAATGAAATTATATATATATATATATATATAATATAGAGAGAATATAGAGATCAAGTAAATTTTTTTTCTCATTTTCTTCTAGATGTAAAAACCTATCATAGGTTGGGCAGCAAGATGGCACAGTGGATAGAGTTCCAAGCCTAGAGCTAGGAAGACTTATCTTCCTAAATTCACATCTAGTTTCAGATATGTTCCAGTTGTGTGAGTGTTCTCTCACTTAATCCTGTTTGCCTCAGTTTCCTCCTTTGTAAAAGGAGCCAGAGAAGAAAATGGCAAACCACTCAAATATTTTTACCAGGAAAATCCCAAGTAGAATCATGAAGAGTCAGGTATGACTAAATGATTGAACAACAACAACAACAATCATCAATTAAGAAATGGTATCATTCCCTAAAGGTCCACTTAGATCTGTTGTCATAGAAGGTTACATTTCGACCACTCATTCATTTTTTTCATCAAGGATTAACTCTGTATTTATTATATTTCAGGCTATGCACTGTAAATAGAAAAACAAAAACTAAATGACTTCTAACCTGAAGAATTCTATATGGTACAGGATGGAGAGTGGTTGGGGGAGAAGATAGGGCTGGTGTGGATGGCAAGAACATATATACAGCTAAGTAACTACCCAAAAAGTCCAACTACTTTCCATAAAACTAGAAACTAGAAGAAGCAGGAGGTTATCTCATATAGAACGTGACCTTAGAGTTGAACCTTGAACAAAGCTAATCCCAGCTTTCTACAAAAAGCTTGTTTCTTCTAGAAGTAGAGGAGAGTCAGCCCCAACCCAATGGAGTCCAGTTTCTAGATTCCACTAACTACCAAAGCTCACTCAATAATATCAGAAGATAGAAAATAAACATGAAATGCAGAACTAAAGTAAAACAGATGGACTCACAGCAATGATGTTGAAGAAGTCATCATCTCCCAGGGTATCCAAAATTGAAGATACTGTTTGTTTGGCAATGGTCAGGCGGAGCCCCTTCATGCTCCCGCTCACGTCCACTAAAATAACAACATCTTTTGGAGAAGTGGCAGCTTGGATATACCTAGATCAAAGTCAACATTTTAAAATAAAAAATTACTCCTAAAAGTTCCCATTTTGCTTTCCTTCAATAAATTTCAGTGGTTGACTTTATTGCCTACCATTTTCGGTTTCTGCAGTCAAAAGCAATGACTCCATTCTCATCTGGTTCCCATTTAATACCTATAAGAAAGATTGGGTTATAAGAAAACAGGAAAGTTCAAATGTTCTTAAGTAGCATTCAGAGCCCGTCCAGCTTTGCTGATTGAGCAGATATGCTTAAAGCTTGCATGCAAAGACTAAGAGTTTTTGCTCGTCACACAGAGATATCCAGCTCTGGAAAAGCACTTGGAGGAAATCTCCCTCCAGGAAACATAATCATCAGCTCAGCTGCTCCAAAGCCCAACTGGCGAGTGAAGCCCTCTCCAGCCCTGCTCTGTCCATCAAGTGAGAGGCAGACTTGAGCCTCTCCATTGGCCTAAGGAGACAGTTCGCCAAATTAATTTCCCCATTGCCCATGCTCTAGCTTTCCCAGCAGCCAGCGATTGTCAGGCCTGATGGCATCACTCATGGGTTTGGTGTCAGACATCTTGCCCCAGATCGCTTGAGCCCAATGAGGTAATGTCTCTAGCTTGAAGGTCAGAGGGAATACAATCCCAGGTCTGCAGCATTGAGTATCCACAAGCCTCTCCCCCAACTCCGATGCTGTTTTTTAAATCAAGATATTTTTGGCCTTGCCTTCTGTGTTAAGATCAAATAAAATGGCTCCATACATCGAGGTAATATGGTAGAGGAGAAAGAATCCAGTGGTTTGGGAGACCCAGGACAACTGCTCAAATTCCCTTTCTGACACTTATGACGTGGGTGACCTCGGACAAGTAACTCAACCTCATCGAGACTTGGTTTCCCATAAAAGAGTTACACTAAGTACCATTGAGATGGCTTTCATCCCCATAGTTCTGTGGTGATAAGAAGTTGGAATTTTCATTTACAAAAGGAGTCTGGGGAGATGCCCCCAAGAATAGGCACATGGGTACCTCCGGTACCTCCATCATTAAATAAATAAATGTGGGTCCCACAATAAGAGAATTTGAGTGTTGGAATAGAATGGGCTTCTACACCAATCCACACATCAAAGGAAGACATGTCAGTGACACAGGACGCCAGCATCTTGTGCCCAAACCCCAGCTTAGCTAGTAACTGCTATGTGGCTTTAGGCAAATCTGTTCCTCTTGATGGCCTGACAATTCTCTAAATCAATAGTGTCAAACTCAACTCAAACCCAAATAGAACCTAGAGGTCACCAAACCATACGGAAGGATCCCTGCGACTCACATACTGATTGCTTCAAAGCACATATTAACATTATCTATGTTCTACGGCATGCTTATTTATTTCATTACACATGGTCCAATTGAATTGTAGTCTGGTTCAGCCCACTCACTGTGTTGTTCAGAACCAAATGAAAATCAGCTATGAGCAGGGCTGCGCATTTAGACAAGCTTTGAGGTCCCTGATCTCATCTTTTTAAAGAAACCTGAAATGATTTAAATGGCCTAGGTTACATCCAGGTGGAATTAAATGCAGAGGAAAGTTTCTTTAAATAAACTCATCTCTGAACATTAAAATGGGGGGAGTGATTTCCAATTTGACCTTCTCTTTATCATTATATCCTATTGATTATTGATCTTAGAGTGACACATACAGCTTTACATAGAGAAGTGGGGCAGGGCAGGTCAAAGCAAATAAAAGCAAAAGGATATAAAAAATCTGAAATCTCATCTGTTGGAAGTCTTTGACAACTGGAGATAAGTGATGCTAAAGTACTACTGAATGCAAAACTGAGAGGAGACTGGGATTAAAAATCAAGGCCCCAGATGTGGAGGTGAGGAGGCTGAAGGCCAAGGTGAAAGAGCTAAAAAGAGTACTTCCATGCTTTATGATCATAAGCAAGTGATTTAAGCCTCCTCTCATCTCAGTTTCCTCATCTGTAAAAGAGAAATAATAGCAATAACAATACTTACTTTTTGAATTTGGGGGCAGTAAGAAGGTAAGTGCTTGTCCCAGAAAGATAAAATCCTTCAGGTTCGAAAGAAATATGATCTTTGTTCACATGATCAAATATATTTTAATGATTTGTACATTTATTTTTTGAATAATCTGTTTTTTTCCCTAGGAAGGTCTCATTGTTTTTGCTTAAATTGTCCCTCATAGATGTCCCCCATATCCCTCAAAGAAAATGTCCCACCTCACTTTTCCCTCATGCAATTGTTGGTCCCTTTTTTCAATAATCAACTGAGGTACTCTTTTATTCCAGAGGCTATTCCTGGATCCTCCAATTATTGATGACCTCATGACCCCAAACTTTAAGTTCCTTGAGGGTAGATGTGCTTGACTTTGTCTTTGTGGAGAGGCAGATTGTCCAATGGATAGAGAGTTGACCTTGGTGTCCAAAAGATTTAGATTCAAGTTTCATCTCTGATATATTGGCCTGTTACCCTACCCAATATTTTAATACTAAAAGTGACAGAAAAGATGCCTTTCTACATTAGTGGATGGATTTCCCCTACTTGGAAGTTTCCCATATTAAGGATATTTAAGGTTCAATCCCTATTTTCAGCACTTCCTACATAGTAAAGGATTAATGAATATATATTAAATTAAATAGAGAATGAGTACTTGTAATCATATTTGTGTTTTTTTTTTGCTTAAATGATTTTCAAAGCCTTCATTAACTCAAGTAATAAATGTCTGTCACTCTCACCTCTTATTTAAGATTATTTTTAAGGACTCAGCTTCCTTCTTTAATAAGACCATAGATTTAGTGCTGCAAAAGACCTTAAAAATATTGAGCCTCTCATTTTGCTAGTGAATAAATTGAGGAACAACGAAATGAATGACTTGTTTAGTATTACACAGCTAGTACATATCCAAAGCAATGTTGAAATTCAGATCGTGGTGAACCCCAATTCAGTGCTTTTTCTACTTTGTCCGCTGGCTGCCACAGAGTGCTTGAAGCTGATATAAATGGATAACATCTAACTATAGACAGTGCACAATGGAATCATCATGTTCTCATGTATCCCTGGTGGGTCTGTTTGCATCTTTACTTCTCCCCTCTATTCTCACTTTTCAATGGCACAATTTGTTTTGTCTGCCTCTTGTTGTATGCTGGGACACATTACTTGTTTGATTTATTTGCTAACCTTTGTATGTTAGGAAGAGGTTATGTAGTTTGGTAAACATAAAGATCAAAACTAGTCTGACCAAATGGACCCATTTCCTTTTTTAATTGGGTCACTACCAGTCAATATAGATCAAGGAAACATTTTAGATATCATTAAATTAGATTGAAGTAGACCAATGGACGAAATCTTCTCTGTGATTCTGGAAAGAAAGCTACAGTGACGTGAGGCAGAAAATAATAGAATTAAGGAAACTAGGGATCCACTAAATTGGTCAGACACAAAGAGTAATCTTTAATGCATTAATTTGGAACAGTGAAAAGAACATTAATTCTGAACCTGGGTTCAAATCTCTCCTGATACCTGTGTAATCAAAGGCAAGTGACTAAATATTCCTGGGCCTCAGTTTCTTGAGTTATAAATGGAAAGATAAAGTAGGTGGCCTATGTGGTAACTTCATAATGTCTACTTGGTAGGACATCCCCAGAGAGTGTCCAAGCATTTGTGCTTGACCCTATTGTGTTTAATTAATATTTTCATCAATTACATGGTCAGAAAAATAGATTGTATACTTACAAAAGAAGCAGTTAAGCAAGCTGGGAAGGACAGCTAACCTGTGACAGACTCAAGATTCAAAACAATCTTAACAAGCTAGAAAGTTGGGATAAAATTAATGATTAAATGCAATAATGAGCAGTGCAAAGTTTTATACTTGGGTTCAAAATGAATCATCTTCATGAAAATAAGGTGAAGTTCAACAACAATTCATCTAGCAAAGAGCTAAGAGTTTTAGTGGATTGCAAGTTCAGATTGTCAACCCTTTCTTTATGGCAGCCCAAAGAGCTAAGGTTTTTATCTATAGAAGTTGGAGAAAGTTTATTCTGGTGAAGAGCAGATTTAAAGAAGCACAATTGTTGCCTTCCAATATTTGAAATCTGGGCATACGGATAGGATTCAGTTAGACTTCTTATGTTTAGCTCCAGAAGTGGGAAGTAGCAACACCGAGTGGAAGTGGCAGAAGTTCAGATTTAGGCACAGTATCAAGAGAAGTTTTCTAACAATGAGAACTGATCAAACATAGATTGAGGGGCTTGAAGGTATGAGAGGGATTCTTGGTTCCCAATGGGTTGCCAACAAGGTTGGATTCCACTTCTGGAGCATGTTTTAGAGCAGGTAGCTATTGATGGAGAAAATCAATCCATGTGATTGGCACAATGATAAATGGGCCAGATGATCTCTATGGCCCCTGCTAACTCTGAGTTTCTAAGATTCTCAGTTCATTTGTCAATTTACAAATGATAATAGAATAAATTGAGGAAATCATGAAAAATAGGGTAAACTGTGAATAATTATGAATAATAACAATGGCTAGAGCCATATGGACATTTTGGTGTCATACATCTGTTTATAGAAAATCTTAGGTAAGTCATTTCTTTCCCAGTCACTTTGAAGCCTATCCACTCCATACATAGGATGAAGAAGAAAATATAAAAACAAGAAAAATGATGGGTAAATAGCCATGAATCCAGCCTTGACTCCACAGAAATTCTCTCAGTACCTATGTTTTCCCAACCCAAACTATCCCTGATTGGTATAGTGATGGGAGATGATGGACACATTGTTTGTTGTATTATATATGCACATGATTTGTATACTATGCAATAAACTTTGGAGGGAGACAAATGCAGATAGGTAGGTTTAGATATTCTCTGAGCTGCCAAACCTGGATACTACATGTTAAGACAAAAGGACAAACTCAGAAACAGGCAAATTGTCAGCAAGACCAAAAGGCCAATGGTCTATAATCATGTCTACCATAGATTTTATATTAGGTTTATCCCTGAATCTAACTTTTCATGATACTTATTGACTTAAAAAGTTATAATTATCTACTATATGTAAAGGTATTAGGCAGTGGGAATTGTGTGTATGCAGGTGGAGGTATACAAGTTTGAGTAAGGCTCAAAGAGTTCATAATCCCCCAAAATACCCAATGGTTCAAGACCCATATATTTCTGAAAAAGACACCATATTGTGGGAAGGTTAGGACTAACCTATCTTGAAGATAAAATTCCAGAGGCTTCCATTCTGCAAGGAGAGAATAGGGCATTTCTGCACTTTTCCTAAAGCTACCTATTTTATCCTCCATGAAAATTTTCACCTTCACTTGTCCGTCCTTTCCTTTATCAATCTCTTGAAAGAATATGCTCGATTATAAATGAATAAGTTACAACAGAGATACTATGAAAATGATGGACTGGAGTTTGGGGAGATCATTTTCCTGGGGCTTGACCTGTTGAGTGGGCAGAGGAGCGTAACTCGGCCATCAGTCACCACCAGTCTGTCACCGAGAGTGAGCCAGGAAGGAAGCTGGGTGACAACATGAATACAAATGGTGACCGAATTTGGGATATGGCCTTGATTCATCAAAATCAAAGTGGCTTTTATAGGGTTTCAATGCTAAGGAGTCTCTTGGCTTGTAGATTATCACACTTCTTGCCACTGATGACTCTTAGCTAACTTTCCCCTTTCTTGTAATATATGCACATCATACAAAGGATGATGGAAGAAAATAATTTTACTAGGATCCTCCAATGCTTTTTCAACATTTCTGGAACAACACCCATTTTGCAACTGAAAGGCCATCAGCAAACACCTGATGGCAGAACCTCAATTTCAAGTTTAAGTTCTGAAAATGACTAGTTCTGGGACAACTGATAAGTCACTCAATGATTTTAGGAATGCTTTTAAAAATTAAGGTAATATTCTGAATCCAATTCTTTCTGTGCAACAAGAAAACTGTTCGGTTCTGCACACATAAATTGTATCTAGGATATACTGTGACATATTTAACACGTATAGGACTGCTTGCCATCTGGGGGAGGGAGTGGAGGGAGGGAGGGGAAAAGTTGGAACAAAAGTGAGTGCAGGGGATAATGTTGTAAAAAAATTACCCAGGCATGGGCTCTGTCAATAAAATGTTATAATTATTAAAAAAAAAGAAGGTAATAATTAAAGCCCATCAAGCACACTTTGTTTCCCATCATCATGCTTTTGCCCTATTTGTCCTACAGGTTCTGCCATTCCTTGTTACTAGTGCTCCCTTGAATTCACATTCTATTCAGAATCTACCTTGTATGGACCCACTGGCTTACATGTTATATCCCTGATTAAAATGTAAGCTCTTTGAAGGTAGGGATCGTTTTGATTTTGGTATTCACAGTACTTAGCACAGTGTCTGGCTCAGACTGCTTAATGAATGCACATTGAGTGACTGATTCAGTTTCCTCTTCTATGAAATAAAAGTAAATCTGGGGCTCTAAAGTTTCTTCCAGTTCTCAGATTCTATAATCACAAGAGAATCCCCTCTGAAAAGGGGGAAAGGTGCTAGAATTAGCACTTTCTTTATTGGAAGTTGTGCAGGTATCCCTTAGTAACATCAGCAGTGAGGAAAGCAGACACTATTTGTGTGGAACTGCTGACAGAAGCCTTTTGCAACATGAACTGAAGGGACCATGATAAATTTCAATATGGTATCCCAAATTCCAGTGGCACACTTAATTTTTTTCTAAATTAGATATAGACCAAGCTGGAAGAAGACTCAGAAGTTATGAAGCCCTTTGCCCTCAGGTTACAGCTGAAGAAACTGAATGACCAGCCCAAGATCACTCAGATGATAATAGTCTCATCAAACCAAACCTAGAAGGAACCTTACAGGTCACATAGTATAAACATGTTACAGATGAGGAAACTGAGGCCCGGAGAAGAAAAACAACTTGCTTTAATAATAGCTTAAATGAGACAACAAGATGGTACAGTAGTTAGAGCACTAGCCCTGGCGTCAGTAGGATCTGAGTTTAAATCCAGCCTCAGTCACTTGACTCTTACCAGCTGGGTACTTACGCCCAATTGGCTTGTCAAAAATAGTCTATGGAAATTGAGGAAATTCCTATCAGCGGGGCAATGGATCAATTAAGTATTATATATATTCCATCATTATCCCATCATATTATTGTTCTGTGGGAAATGATGAGCAGGATGCTCTCAGGAAAAAAAAAAAAAAGCTTGGAAAGTCCTCCATGAACTCAAGGGAAATGAAATGTACTGTATACAATATAATAACAATATTCTAGGATGACCAACTGTTAAGTGACTTTGCTATTCTCAGTAGTACAAGTAAGTATCTAAGATTACATCCCAAAGACTTATGAAAAGTCCTATTCATCCCCAAAGAAGGAACCGATTATGTCTGGATACAGATCAAAGCATTCTCTCGTTTTCTCTCTTTCTCTTTTTTAAAACTTAATTTTTTTGAGAGCTTTTATTTTCATCAGGGCAAGAAATCTATGGATTTTTTTTTACAACTTGACATTTAAGGAAGTGTTTTGCATAAATTCATAGGTGGTTTCTTAATTATGGGTAGAGATATGAAAGAGAATAACTATAACAAAACTAGAATAAAGATAATATTCATGTGCAGTTTTCCAAGTCAATCTGCAGCTGGCAGCATGGTTTAATGCCCATTTCTCTTTGAGTCTGATATTTTCCAAGTACTTCCCATGGGTTATTTCACATGTCCTTCATCATAACAGTAATAGCTTACTACTATTGTTTTCTCTTTTAGAGATGAGGTCACTAGAGCTCTGAGAATTTAAGTGATGTGCTTAAGATCATACATCTAATAATGGTCTGAGGCAGGATTCCCACCCAAGCTTTCCTGACTACAAGCCTAGCCCGACTTCTTAAGCCATATCACTTCTCACAGAGTGGAATGATAAAGCAGGGATTCAAATCCAGATCCTTTAAATCCAAGCCTCCTTCACACTCCAGGAGGCTCCAGTGAAATGTCTCACTAGTAAAAAGTCTCATCTTCTATGAGGGATTTTGTTCCTGCCTTTCTAAAGTTCCAGTAACCAGAGCTTACGCTGGCACATCCAGCTAGGACAGATCGGGCTTGGGATTATCCTCCTTCCTACCATTGCTGAATCCCACTCCAAGGGTAAGATTTTCCTTGGTTTCCACATGGTCTTCTTCCAAATTCTGCCATAATTTCAGCAGCATCTGTGCTCAACTCTATTTTCTTTTCTCTGCTTTCAACGGATCACAATGCTGGACCACAGCCCTTTTTAGCCCAGTGCTTCCTGTCAAACTGACTGAAGTCAACTGTTTATTCTTCAATTTTTGGAAGCCTTGAGATGGGCTGTGTGGGTGTGTCTAGAGAGCAGAGGACTATGGGATGGCCAGAGGAACCTGCCATGAAACTGTCAGAAAGAGATGCCTTCCAGGATGGGTGCCCTTGCCAACAATACCACCGAGGGGGCTGACCACAGGAAACCTGCATTTAGCGTACTGCACCGAGGTAGCAGGTGCTTGCTTTTATTTAAGGAAAACATAAATGATTCCCCTTAATTGCTCTAAGATTATATGGGGCTTTCTCTTCCTTTTACTTCTTTTAGAGGATTTCTACAGCTGGAATGCCAGTAAATTGTAGCCCGAAGTCACGTTCTTACAACTTGTAAGCAAAATTAAAACTTCCCGTTTTAATTAAAATTCTCACAAAGCCAGAACGAAATCTCCTGCCACGGCAGACAAGCAGCAGCTCAGGAAAGCCCCGAAGGCCGCACCTGCTTGGCAGAGGGAAACTAGGCAGATTCTCTGACAAATAGGGTCCATTTGGGTGAGTTGTGCTGCTGGCATTTTTGGATCATGTTTGTTGTAATCAGTGGCTCTTTCCCAATTGCTGCTGAAGATCACACAAGGAATGGATTTTTTTTGCAGGCTCCTATCTTTAAGACACAATAATTCAGGCTGGGAATATCTATCTATATCGATCCCGGGTTTAGAAAGCTGTTTCAAAGGTGGTTTGGATCTAAGGAACCAATCAATGATTCAATAGAAGGTATACTGAGTCTGGGCAAGCCCTGACTATTTCAAAAAACAGAAGTCACCCTTGTCTCTTATAAACAATCCCCTGTGACTTCTCTGCCTTCAGTTCTTCAAGGACTCGTAATTTCAGTGGGGCGGGGATTTCTACCAATACAGATCACACTGTGAGGGTCAGAGGCATGTACAATAGAAAGAAATTATATTTGGAGTTGAAGCTTCCGGGTTCAAATCCTGACTTCCCTTTCCGTGAGCCTCAGCTTCTCAGTTGCAAAATGGGTTTGCTAAAAAGAATGAAAATGAGGCTGGAAAAGTCATATGGCTTACCAAGCAAATAAGTGAGAAAAGCTAAGCTTGAACTAAAGCTGCAAGCTAACACACTGTAGAAACTTCTTGTTAACAAAAGGATGGAGTCAAGCAAAATAAGAAAAGAAAAAAAATAAAGAAAGGGATATAGAAGGAGATATAAAAGTCGGAGGTGATAGCTGAAAGCCTTCATCATTGCCCAAGAGAAATTTCTCCATCATCAGCAACATTCTCAAGTTTAGGAGGAGGGGAAAAAAAAGGGAGGATGGGGGAAGCTGGGATTTCAGGCACTTAGAAAGCTTTGGGCACATGGATATTATTCCAGTGGTGAACATATTTTGTCTGCAGCAAGGCATAGATTGCTATATTTGCCTTATTAAAATCTAGCTTTGAATGTTATTTCTGAAATTAGCTGAGTAACTGTGGATGAGTCATGTTACCTCATCTGTAAAATGGGGAGAATAATAGCACCTGTCTACCAAGGTTGTTGTAGGAAATATGAGATAATAAATGAAAAAGCACCCCAGAGTTGCTAGCAAGAAGTTATTAAGGATACAGCATTAATATATCTGTGGCATAGTAAAGATAATGAAGGATTGTGCTTTTAAAGTCCCTTTCAGTTCTATATCCATAAACCTATGATCTCATGGCCCTAAGGGTGGGTTTTTATGAAATCATCTAGACAAAAATTCCACTTTCTTGTGGTCAACTTCTAGATGATGAGTGTTCCTGGGGGAGAATCATAGTGAAGTTCTGTGTTTTCCTCTGGATTTCTTCTGGGAAAACCCAACAAGATCTGCAGGAACTTGTGGTCTTCTGCTATTAGATTTTAAATTGAGTCAAAAGTTTTCTAAGTATAGAGATTGTGTCATTTTTATGTATCCATCTCCCTAGTTCCTAGCACACAGTAGGGACTCATTCAATATCAGCTGATTATGGCTTCCACAAATCCAAGGCCACCTTAAGCCATAGTCAAACAGTAGAACAGAAAGCTGTTGGTGCAAAAATCTAAGGAGGAAGGGGAAGGAATTCATTACTTTAGAGCGCTGATTCTGCCTGGCTCCAAGTCTATTTTTGGTTACTTACCTGGATACTGTCTAAAGAATCCTTTGGCACTTCCAAAATACTGCCATATCAGAGAAGGGTCTCGGTCAAAATTATCTACAAACACTTTGTTTAAGGACTCTGACCAGTACACACCATTGACGATTGCAGGATCTGGAAGAACAGAAAAAAGAGGAGATAAGAAGGGAGTCATGTTATAGATCAGCTTGGACCAAGTGGCATTTCCTCTATTGTGAAATGAGATGGAGAAAGATAATCAACAAGAGTCTTTGGGACACCTTCTTCCTGATACCATATGGCAGTTTCTGTTTCGAAAGTCCTATTTTTGCAAATGAGTATATATGCCATTAAAAATCACAGATCAACCAAATTATTCCAGTGTGAATGGATAGAAAGCAGCAATATGCAGGCTAATCATAAAGAAAGTACATTAGGTATTTTCCACTATCTGAGTAACCCTGAAATATCTTGAAATAAGAGTGTGTAAAGTAACATTGCCTTATATTCAGAAGATTACTGGAAACAATGAGGAAGTGGGATAGATCTGAAATCATGTCCTCTGACTCTAAAGAAAGGAGCTCGTAAGGTCAACTCTGATGTGATCTGTACCTTGAGCTGGAAGGAGCTTAGAAAGAACACATGAGTTCAAGTCTTGTCCCTGACAAATATCATCTTATGATCTTGGACAAGTGTCTCAAGTTATTTCAAGTCAAGTACCCTCTCAACTGAATATTTGCAAGCAAGGAGGGAGGTCCAGAGTTGAATTGTAGTTGAATTTTCTTTTCTATGGAAAAGTAGTAGTAATGCCTAAAGCATACTTTGAGCATATCTCTCCCTTGAAGCTTCAACACCTCACTATTATATCTAGGATAAAATCAAAGGACTGACAAAAATCTTACAGGGAAACTGTCCAAAGTATTTAGTCAGTTGAGTGGTGCAGTGGATAGAGCACTGGACTTGGAATCAGAGAAACTCATCTTCCTGATTTCAAATCTGGCCTTAGACACTTCCTACCTGTGTGACTCTAGGAACATGACTTAACTCTGTTACCCCTAGTTTTTCATCTGTAAAATGGGATGAGGAAGAAAATAGCAAACCCATCACAGTACTTTTACCAAGGCAAATGAGGTCATAAATAGACACAGTTGAAACAATTCAATAACAGCAACAACAGTTAGTGCAGTAGATAAGAGCACTGGACCTGGAGTCAGGAAGACTTAAGGCAATCCCAGTCTTATATTCTTACCATTTATACAACTTATTTTTGCCTCATTTTCCTCATCTGTAAAAAGGGGTTAATAACTACACTTACTTCACTGTGCTTTTTTTGAAGATCAAATGAGATAATGTTTATAAAAACTACTTGTTGCTGTGCAGTCTCATATAAGACACTATGTAAATGCTTATTTCTTTCCCTTCCCCTATTTTATATCTATCTGTTGTCTACTGGGAATATAATGGTGGTCAGTATATTCTTTACAGCAAAATAGCAATACGCAAAATTATGTTCTGTTCTTCTGTTAAATAACTACTTTTGCCATTAGTGGTTACTTTGTTGTCAAGAAAGAGGTCTTTGGTTTCCCTTACTGTATTTGGCACAATTTATCAGTTTCTCACCATAATGGCCCATCTAGGTGGAACAGTAGATATAGCTTAGAGTCAAATTCTGGGTTCATAGACTTATTAATTGGATGTTGTCGTTCAGTTGTTTCAGTCACATCCAACTCTTTGTGACCCCGATTGGAGTTTTCTTGGCAAAGATTCCAAAGTGGTTCACCATTTCCTTCTCCAGGTCATTTTACAGATGAAGAAACTGAGGGGAACAGAGTTAAGTGACTTTCCCAGGGTCATCTAGCTAGGAAGTATCTGAGGCCAGAATTGAATTTAGGAAGATGAGTCTTCCTGACTCCAGACCTGGAAATCCCACCTACCTGGCAAGTCACTTAATTTTCATCAGCCTTGGCTTTCTCATCTTTAAAATGGGAATAATAATCAGATCTACCTCTCTGGGGATTTGTGAAGATCAAATGAGTTAATATATGTGTAAAGTGCCGTTATTATTATAATGAATCGCTATTATGCTAAATCAGGCATGCGATGAACTAGAGATTACAATAATGACAGGCATTGACATTAGACTTCCAACAAGCTGGGTTGCCAGCAATATTCTGAAGGCCCCATTCAGAGGGAGCAGAGCTGCCCAATTTTCACTTCTTGTCTTTCAGTGACAACATGCTCATTCATCCTAATTAGAACATATATAAATAATGAATAGTTCCCAGTGATAATTAATTCAGTGCTTGTACTACTAGAGATAGAGCCTATAAATATATGTGAAGTGCTGAAATAAGATATCTCCCTAAATATTTCCATTTTATAATGCTTGTTTACTCACTATTTGATAAATGACGCACGTGCGCATGTGTTTTTATGTGTGTTTTCCAAAGCCTGGTGATACTGAGATGGGAGAGACGAATGGTATCAATGACTTATTGCCCACTGTCCTCCTAGGAAATATGAAATTAAATGATGGAAACTGAATGTGCCACTGGCCAAAGTAAGTCTCGCAAGTTTCCAATAGAGGCTAGATGGCAATCTTGGGTATAAATATGCTTGAAGAGCAAATCCATCATGAGTCATATCACACACACACACACACACACACACACACTCTCTCTCTCTCTCTCTCTCTCTCTCTCTCTCTCTCTCTCTCTCTCTCTCTTCCTCTCTCTCTCTCTTCTTTCTCTCCTCTCTCTCTCTCTCTCTCCAAATCTCCAGCCCTCAAAGCTAGAAATTATCAAAACCAAAGTTAATCAGACCAATTTCACCTGCTGCCAAACAGCCTTATAATCCCTTTACTATTCACAAAGTCCTTACATACTTAATGTGGGTACTGATGTACAATGTAATGAATTACCAGAAGGTCATAAGTACCTATGGGCTCAGGGATAGAAACACTATTTCCTCTAGTTTACAGATGACAAAAGTCATGCCCCTGGGTGTCCCTGTTCACACAGAGAAACTGTCAGAATTCTACTCCTAGAGGGTAAGTGTTATTTCACATTTGTCTTAGTCTTCCCAGAATTTAGTATAGGGTCTGGCACACAATAGGTACTTAATAAATTCTGGTCAAAAAGATTGAAACCAGTCAAATCCATGATCACTTCTGGTAGGAGAGCTGGTAATTAAATGATCACTTAAAGGTATTTATTAAGCAATTTAATATGTTCCCAGCATTATGTTAAGGGATAGGAGTACAAAGAAAGGTGAATTTACCACATCTAGGAAGAAGGAGCTCACAATATAATTAAGGAATGGCTTGGAAATAACTATGTACATACAAGATCTTTATAGTACAAAAGACAGATAACCTCAGAGGGAAGGCTGAGCATGAGTTGGGGAGTTAGAAAGGTCTCCTGAAGTATGTGGGAATTGGGTGGGATATTAAATAAAACCAGGATGCAGTGTGAAGAAGAGAAATATCTCCAGAATAGAAGACAGAGGGGGGAGTTGTAGCATGGAGTCAGGAGATCCTGGCCAGGAGCTGGCAAGTTATTCTTAGTATCATAAACTTTTCTAGATCACATGAATTGGCAGCCATGATTGGTACAATAGGAATAATAGTGCAGTAAAATCCAAGTTTGGCCTCCGCCACTCAATAACTCTGTGGGATTTTGGGGAAATCATTAAACCCATCTATGTCTCAGGTTTGCTTTGTTTTTTCAACAACAAAATGAGAATAATAATATCTCAGCTAATTTCCTCCAATTCAATTTAAGTGCCATCGCCTATATCAGGAAATCAGCAAAGGAAGTCTCCCTTGTATTTAAAGAAACCTGTAATGAAAGGGCCCACATTTCATTTTCTGTAAATTTGTTTCACTGTATTAAAACAAACTTTTGGAAGGCCCTAACTGTCTCACTTCTGTCTTTGTATTTTTACAAATAATAGGTATTTAATGAATGTTATTGATTGTTGAGACTATATGCATACACCCCACACACACATATTATATATATGTACAGTGCTTTTGAAATTATAATTAACTCAAGATAATCACCTAAATTAAGACAAAAGAGACTTGTTTTAACATTTGGCTAGTTCCAAGCCATGAGTGAGATATGATTGTAGTAGGAAAGTGAATCCTCACACAGGTGCACTACAGCTCATTTCCTGAACCAAATTAATGTCTAGAATAAACTATCGAGAAGTAGATTTTTCCTTGCCATTAACTCAGCACCTCTGCCACAAATAAACATTAATCATGATTGACATTGTAACTGTAAGTAACCCAAAGAAGGGGAGCTCACTTCTGTGCATAGCAAACTTTCTTTTAAGCCAGGAAGGCTGGGATTGGAATTCTGCCTTGGACACATGATCCAGCATGGCTGAGTAGTCCTAGGCAAATTACAGACCTTCCAGGTTCTTCCAGTAGGTGGTCTAAAATGTTAAGTGACAGAAAAAAGGCTGCTCAGAGTTTATGGAGATGAAATTATTAACGAAATAGATTCATAAAATTATGATTAAGGAAGAAAAACAAATAAAGAACAGTTGAGAATGTGCTTGTCTGTGTACATCAGGAATAAGGAAGATATCTACTCCAAGCTACCTGATTTAGCAATCTCCCTGAATCACAAGGTGGTGCCTCTTTAAACCTCAGGCCCCTCAATTGTAAAATTAAGGACTTAGATTTGCTTGCCTTTGGGAGCCTTCAGGCTTAAGATTTATGATCTATGTAGATGTTCCAGTGATGCAGCTTGATATCCAAAACAAAGATACTGGTAGGGTATATAATGAGACATGTATATGTGTGTGTGCGTGTGTGTATATATGTATATATATATATATATATATATATATATATATATATGTGTGTGTGTGTGTGTGTGTGTGTGTGTGTATGTATGTATGTGTGTATGTGTATGTATACATCTAATATATGTATACAGCCATTGGGTAAATTACTTTTCCTTGACTATTCACTTGTTACAAGAATTTTTTGAAAAAAAATTATAGACTTTTACTTAGGAAACTCAGTGAAAAGAAACTCATCATTTTCCAAGGCAACCTCTTATATTTGGGAGATTGCTGTCATTGTTACCTAGTCATTCCCGACATCAAACCTATATTTGTTCCTTTGCAATCTCTCCCAATTGCTGCTCCTTTGGGTGGCCTTCTTTCCTATGAGAGTGTTTCAAATAATAGAAGTGAATGATCATATTTCCTCTGAATCTTTTCTCTTCTAGACTAATTCTCCCCTATTCCCTTAATGGATTCTCATCCAGCATAGTCATTCACCATTCTTGTTCTCTTTGAATTATCTCCAACTTATTAATGCTCTCGTACACTGTGTTAATCAAGACTGATGATAATATTCCAAATATGCTAAGGAAATGGCACAGCCTTAGTTGTTGTTGACATTGTTATTATTGGTCAGTCATTTCCACTGTGTTCAACTCTTCATCTGGGTTTCTCATGGCAAAACTAATGAAGTAGTGTGCCATTTCCTTCTTCAGATCATTTTATAGATGAGGAAACTGAAGCAAACAGGATTAAGTGACTTGCCCAGGGTCACAGAGATAGTGAATTTCTGAAACTGAATTTGAGCTCAGGTCTTCCTGACTCTTAACCCACTGCTTTAATCATTGAGCCATACTGCTGCCCAATAGGGGTTAGCATTACCCCTCTCTTAATGCAGCCTATGATTGCCTTAGTTCTTTCTGGCTGCCATATCACTTATTGATAGAAACTTGCCTTATATCAAGTTTTCATTTCATGATATTGCTAAGATTTTTTTATGCAAATTATTATGTAGTCATATTCTTTGTCTTCTATTTAAGAGGCTGAGTTTTTTTTCACCTGTCCAACATGTCTACTTTGAGACAAGAATGGCAAGACGTTTTAGCAAATGCTTTGGTGAAATTATGGTAAATACAGATCTATAGAATTTCATAGACCTACAAATTCAAAAATTTTATTTTTTAAAATTTTTTATTAAAGCTTTTTATTTTCAAAACATATGCATGGATGATTTTTCAACACTAACCCTTGCAAAACCTTGTGTTCCAAATTCCCTCACTTCACCCACTTCCTCCCCTAGATGGCAAGTAATCTGATGTATATTAAACACCTTAAAGATATATGTTAAACCTAATATATGTATAGATACTTATAAATTATTATGCTGCAAAAACACAATCAGATCAAAAAGGGAAAAATGAAAAAGAAAACAAAATGCAAGCAAACAACAACAAAAAGGGTGAAAATGTTATGTTGCAATCCACCCTAAGTTCCCACAATCTTCTCGCTAGGTAGATGGCTTGCTTCATCACAAGATCATTGGAACTGGCCGTAATTATCTCATTGCTGAAAAGGGACATGTCCATCAGAATTGATCTTTATATAATCTTCTTGTTGCCGTGTACAATGATGCCCTGGTTCTGCTCATTTTTAGCTTCAGTTCATTTAAGTCTCTCCAGGTCTCTCTAAAATCATCTTGCTGATCATATCTTATAGAACAATAATATCCCCTTGCATTCATTTATCATAGTTTATTCAGCTATTCTCCAACTGATGGGCATTCACTCAGTTTCCAATTTCTTGCCACTTCAAAAAGAACTGCCAGAAATATTTCTGTACATGTGGGTCCCTTTCCCTCCTTTATAATCTCATTGGGATACAAGTCCAGTAGAAACACTGCTGGATCAATGGGTATGCACATAGCCCTTTGGGCAAAATTACAAATTGCTCTCCAGAATGGTTGGATCAGTTCACAACTCTACTAACAAAGTATTAGTGTTCCAGTTTTCCCACAGCCCTTCCAACATTCATCACTATCTATCCCTGTCTTTTTAGCCAATCTGTGAGGTGTACAGTAGTACCTTAGAGATGTCTTAATTTGCATTTCTCTGATGTATAGTATTTAGATCACCTTTTCATATGACTAAAAGTGATTTCAATTTCTTCATCTAAAAATTGTCTGTTCATATGCTTTGAGATTTATCAATTGGAGAATGGCTTGAATTCTTACAAATTTGAATCAATACTCTATATAGTCTAAAAATGAGTCCTTTATCAGAATGCTTGAATATAAAAACTTTTCTCTAGTTTATTGCTTGCCTTCTAATATTGTCTGCATTGGTTTTGTTTGTACAAAAAAATTTTAATATAATATAATCCAAATTGTCCATTTTGTGTTCAATAATGAACTCCAGTTCTTCTTTGGCCACAAATTCCTTCCTTCTCCATACATCTGAGAGGTAAACTATCCTTTGTTCTTCTAATTTGCTTATAATATCTCTCTTTATGCATAAATCATGAACCCATTTTGACCTTATTTTAGTATAGGGTGTCAGGTGTAGGTAAATGCCTAGTTTCTGCCACACTAATTTCAAATTTTCCCAGCAGTTTTTGTCAAATAGTGAATTTTTATTCCAAAAGCTGGGGTCTTTGGATTTGCAATCTATAGATTACTATAGTTATTGCCTATTTTGTCCTGTGAACCTAACCTATTCCACTGATCAACTACTCTATTTCTTAGCCAATACCAAATGGTTTTGATGTCAGTCACTTTATAATATAGTTTTAGATCTGGCACAGCTAGGTCACCTTTATTTGCATTTTTCCATTATTTCTCTTGAAATTCTTTACCTTTTGTTCTTCCTGATGAACTTTGTTATTTTTTTTTCTAGCTCTATAAAATAATTTCTTGGAATTTTATTGGTATGGCACTGAATAAGTAGATTAATTTAGTTAGTATTGTCATATTTATTATCTCAGTTTGGCCTACCTATAAGCACTTGATAGTTTTTCAGTTGATTAGCTCTGACTTTATTTGTGTGGAAAGTGTTTTGTAGTTGTGTTCATATAGTTCCTGACTTTGCCTTGGCAGATAGATTTCCAAATATTTTATATTATCTAGTTATTTTAAAGGGAATTTCTCTTTGTATCTCTTGCTGTATCTTTTAAGATACTTTTTTGAATTCTTCCAAGAAAGCCTTGTGAAATAGGGACCAATTCATATCACCCTTTGGAGTTTCATCTGGAGCTGATTTGCCTTTATGATACTTAGGGTTTGAGGTCTGTTCTCTTTCTCCATAAACGTTTTCTATGATCAGAGTTTTTGTTGTTGATGTTGTTGTTGTTTTGTTTTGTTTTTGTTCTTTTTTTAAAGATTTAGGTCTACTCTTAAGGCAAAGGGGTGACAGCTGCTTTACATTGCCCTGGGGCCCAGTGCTGCTGACTGATTCCTGGTGTGACCAAGTTCTGGGTCTTTCTGGGGTTCAGAGACTCACTATTTGCCATTAGTATTTAGTATTTGCTTTGTATGTCTCACAGCTAATTTTCTGATCTTCTGGCTTGTAACCTGGGCAGAGTAGCCTAAGAGTTTTTCAGTAGATTCCCTGGTATGACCTCCAACTCCCTGAGCTGTGTCTGGGTTTGGTTGTCTCCCCGCCTCCTTGCCCCCTCCCACCCCGTGCCACCTGCCTGATTTAAGCAGACCTTTTCTAAAGTTCTTCCAAAGTATCTTCTGCTGGAAATGTGTTACACTCCAAATAATTGTGGGTTCTATCGCTCCAAAACCAGTTCAGAGGCTTGATCTGATATTGAACTGAGGGACACTTTGAGGAGCTAAGATAAAGAGGTGTCTATTCTGCCATCTTGGCTCTGCCCCAATGAGACTGACTTTTAAAACATAACTACAAGACTTTGTATTTATCTATAATAAATTCTTGCTCATTTTGACCCAGTGTCTTACCATCCAAGACCCTTTTGGATTTTGTACCTGCCATTTCATAGATAAGCTACCCCTCCTACCTTAATGTATACTACACATTGGATGAAGGTAACATCTATGCCTTTATTAAAACAGTGATAAAAAGATTAAGCTACTTAGCATTGAGCACAGGTCCTTAGGCAAGTTATACATTTGTCATCCAATCCTATTTGCTCATACCTTTAAGGTTATTGCTCAAAACTGTATATTCAGATTTTGAAAACTGTTTTCAATAAATGCCAAAGCTGTTGGAAAGTCTCTTCATAATCCATGTGCTCACAAGTCCTCATGATATATTTGTCTTTCTATCTCATGCAATCCTGTTTTACTGAGAACTAACCCTTCATAACATGTGATAGACACAGAAAAAAGAACTAAAATCCTCACAGTAGCAAAATGGAAAGAATTGAGTTGGACATCAAACCACTCTCTTTCCCAAAGGGGTTTCCAATAATGACCCCATAAGAAAGCAGAAACACAGGCCCAGAGCTGGTGCAGTTTGATCAACTCCATCCCATCCCAAACCTGTCCTTGTCAAAATCAATAAGAATAAATTAAAATGCCTCTTTAGGCAGAAAGAAAATATTTATGGGCCTAGTTGTGTGAATTTAAACAAATCACTTCAGATCCCTGGACTTCAATTTTCTTATTTGCAAAAAGAGTTGGGTTAAATGATGTCTGAAGTCCCTTCCATCCCAAACATTTCATGAATCTCAAGAAGGACTAAATTCCAACATTTCCAGGTACTAGTTCTTTTTATGAGATCAGAAGTAAAAAACAATGGTCCCTGAGCTCTCTGGATGTTAGCCCTCATCTTCAAAGAGATATTTCTAACTTTTGTTTGAAAGGATTTTTTTTTACATAAACCTAAAAGAGAAAGAAAAATTTAAACATCGCTTGTGTCTATCTTCTCGACAGTTCTGGCCTGCAGCGACGTATGATTTTTGTGTTACTGCCTCCATGTAGATGCTATCAGTTTTTTATTGATATTTAATATAAACACAGCCTCAAGGCAAGCAGGTACATTGACAGGAACCTAAAATATAATTGCAAAAGAACAGTCCAAATGCATGTAGCAATTAAGTAGCTGTCATAGATATTATGGGCTGTAAGATATAGCACAGAAGGCTGAATGAGGAAAAAGCCAGATGATGGGGATGAATGGGGGAAAAGGAGGAGGGTGAAAAAAATGCATCAAGGGAATTCAGGCCTTGGTTTCTTGGTAGTTTGGCTCTGAAATAAAAAAAAATCTAGTTGTTGTTGTTTTTTATAAGGATGTTCTCTGTGATTGTAAACCATGAAATACTACAATGTCCAGGAATTCAAGCTGAACATCACCATGGATATGAGGAGGGTGTAAAACCATACTAACAAAAAACTTTCCAGGATGGAATGACTTGGTATGATAAAACGCTACTGGAGCCAAGCAAAGGTAAGACACATCCATTGATATTACTACACTCAGAAGTGAATTTGGAAGAAGAGAGAGCATGAGAGGAAGAAAAGAACTCCTAGAGGCAGGAGTATTGAATACTTTCAGTCTCATATCTTTTATGAACCAACTCTCCGTAAGGATGAAGTGTAAAAATAGCACTTTAACAAAGCAAAAAAAAAAAATTGCTTTTTTTTAATGGAGCAGAAGTTGTTTTTGGTTTTGGCCATAATTTACTTTTTCATCAAAAATTCCTTTTCAAAAGCTTATAAATATCAATTAATTAATTAACCTATAGTCGAGGAGAGCATCGGATGAGAGCTTGTGAGTGCTAGGATTTGAAACTCAAGCCTAAGAGTGTCTTTAAAATCCTGGTGGAGAAAGTCACCAGATGTACTATGGGAAGCCAGTCTACCAGTGTCAGTGTGGGACATATTAGAAGAGTGAGCCTAGAGAGGCTGCTACATTGAAAAACCATCCATCTCTAGTAGAATGTAAGCTCTCCAAGCTCATGTTTATCCTTTCAGCTCCTAGAACTTTCCTTGTGCAGCGTTAGCAATTAATAAGTATTTGCTGATTGATTCATTGATAGAACTGTACTTTGTCCCTTATTTTGATAGGGCACTACATACTCTACTGTTTTGAAGTGCTTATCTCCATAAATACCACTGGAACATCAGTAAATTACCAAAGCAAAGAAACACAAAGATGAAAATGAACAAAGTTATTATGATCCCAAATTTATCTCTACTAAACTCATTAGAAAATTTGTGTCCTTCCAATTTTGCAGAGGTGAAGGATTAGGGGTATTGAACATTGCAAAGATTGTCAAAAACAATTAAGATGTGGGCTAGTCTTGGGAAATATTTTTGTCTCTTTCTCTCACCCTCCCTCGTTATAAGATTCTAGAATAGAGGAAGGCAAAGGAGAACACATATTGATAAACAGATGTAAACTAAAAATTTGTAATTGGTTGGTCATTTTTCAATCACATCCATCTCTTTGTGATCCATTTGATATTTTCTTGGCAAAGATACTAGAGTGGTTTGATATTTCCTTCTCCAGCTCTTAAATAGTGTTGAGTGACTGGCTTAGGGGTACATAGCTAGTAAGTTGATGAAGCTAGATTTGAATTCAGAAAAATGAGTCCTCCTTACTCCATACACTCTGCACTCTATCAATTGCACCATCTCATTGACCAAAATCAAATCTACAAATAATGCATTATAAAAGAATTTCAGTTATTTGAGGACAAGGAGTATTATTTTCCCTTCTTTATATTCTCATTCTCTTCCAGAAGGTCTTAAATATAAAAGATACTTTCAGAACTGTTATTTAATTAAAATAATCCTTCTTCAGATTATATCATTATCATCATAGGGTGATAATTAAGACCTTCTTACATAGAGTTGGGAACTCTATGAAAAGTAAAATGTTGTCTTCTCTTCATAAACTGACCATCAACTTAAAGCCAGCAATGTATTTGATCAACAGAAAATCAGCATTATTATTTCCTTATAATTGAGTCAAATATTAGAACTAATTTCAAAAATTACATGTTAATAAATAAATAAGTATTTCTCAAGCTCTTGTTTTGTTCTAGGCAAAGCACTGAGGATAAGTAAAAATAAAATTATCCTTATCTTCAAGAAGCTAACATTCTAATGGGGAAGACGATATAATTAAATACTGTATCTCTTTTCTTTCCTCTATTATTTCTACTTCATTCTGTTGAAGAGAAGAACCAAACTTTGTGTATCAAATAGAGAATAGGAAAATGTGGGTTCAAGTTCTGTTTATAAAACATTCTACAAAAGGCAAGACACAAAACTTTTCAGTGACTCAAGTGACTCTCTAAGACAATAAAGTGCTTGTCTTCGATGGCATAAAGTTTCCTCATCAGGAATTCCCCACACCAATGAGACAGATCCACTTCAAAAGATCCCTGTTAAAATGCATCAAAGATGAGTTATTAAGTAAAAAC
Organism: Sarcophilus harrisii; assembly: GCF_902635505.1. NCBI lineage: Eukaryota > Metazoa > Chordata > Mammalia > Dasyuromorphia > Dasyuridae > Sarcophilus > Sarcophilus harrisii. The sequence goes on along the minus strand of NC_045426.1, from coordinate 10,059,354 downwards.
CAAAGTGATTTCAGGTCATCTCCAAGGAAGCTTTGAGCTTTAAAAATGTTTCAGAACTAAAAGTGCTTGTGAAAGCCTGACACTTCCAGATGAAATCAAACAAGCTCTGTGGGTACCTTTGCAGGCAAAACCAACCACAATGCTAAAGAAATCAGCCTCTCCAGTGACTAGGCCTGTCACTGGAAATGTGATTAGCATGACAGCATCAATTCTCCATGGAGCCATGCTCCTCTTGAGTAATGGCTCTGACTTATTGTAGATGGTCGCAAATTAATTTAGTGGTGATGTTTTCTGAGGTATTCTGGTTAAATTTATAGGTCTGAAATTTGTAAGTCCATTTTGCTTTCCCAATTACCACATAGTCATCATGTTGTAACTAAATGCCGATACAAAGTCATCTGCTGCAACATCCCCAGCTCAGTACAAATTGGCTAATAATCACCAATCATCTACTATGTAAGAGGTGCTGTCTCAGGTGCTGAGGATTCAAGGACAAAGAACAGCATAGGTTATAAGTTTGAGTAGTTTACAATACCTATGCTGTTCTTCATCCCTGAATTATTAGCCAATTTGTACTGAGCTGTTTGTCCTGGAAGACCGGTTATAGATGAATGAATCCAAATCCCATCATTTTACAGATAAGGAAACAGAGGCTCAGAGAGTTTGTGACTTTCCAGGGTCCCACTGATACTTGTATGTGAGGAAGCATTTGAAATAAGGTTTTTGCAGCATGTATACAGCAAGAGCATAACATGAGGCGGTATTCTTAGTGGTATTCATTATCACTGCAGTTGGATTAGGGAGCCAGTGATATTTCACCTCTGAGATTATATGAGAGCTCCAAAATACACGTGTTATGAAAGTTTTGGCAAATTTCAAAAAGAAATCATCAGTAGTCCTAGGACATCTTGAGCCAGTTTTTTTTCAAATTTCTTGCAAAGGAAACTGTTGAATCTTGTAGAACAATATATTCCCATATATCAAGGATCTATGATCTCAACTTACAGAAGTAATGTTTCCACCAGTGCTGATAAAAACTCATTTGTGCCTTCTTATCCTATGTGACACTTAGCTATTCCTTTCCACAATATGCATATAAATATTGAAATATTTTTCACTGCTCTCCTTTTACTCTAGAAGGATATTAGTATATTTCATTAGGATTGCATATTAGTTATGGACTATTATTGTTCTGTAAGAAATGACCAACAGGATGATTTCAGAAAGGCCTGGAGAGACTTACACGAACTGATGCTGAGTGAAACGAGCAGGACCAGGAGATCGTTATATACTTCAACAACAGTACTATATGATAACCGGTTCTGATGGACCTGGCCATCCTCAGCAAGGAGATCAACCAAATCATTTCCAATGGAGCAGTAATGAACTGAACCAGCTATGCCCAGAGAAAGAACTGTGGGAGATGACTAAAAACCATTACATTGAATTCCCAATCCCTATATTTATGCCCACCTGCATTTTTGATTTCCTTCACAAGCTAATTGTACAATATTTCAGAGTCTGATTCTTTTTGTACAGCAAAATAACGGTTTGGTCAGGTATACTTATTGTGTATCTAATTTATATTTTAATATATTTAACATCTACTGGTCATCCTGCCATCTGGGGGAGAGGGTGGAGGGTAAGAGGTGAAAAATTGGAACAAGAGGTTTGGCAAGAGGTTAATGCTGTAAAGTTACCCATACATATAACCTGTAAATAAAAGGCTATTAAATAAAAAAAAGGATCGCATATTAGTTGCTTATGGAATTCCCAGTTATATTGATGAAGGCCATTAGTCTTTGTGTAATTTGGAGTGTAAGTAGCTCAGAATACAAAAAGGTTAAGTGACTTTCCCAGCATTATACAATCAGAGTAAGCCAAATGCATCTTGCTAGCTTTAAGACTAGCTTTCTATCTACTGTGCCACAGGCTGACAGATGTTAGTTATATTTTGCCACACTAAAGAAGCCAAATAAAATCTATACATTTACTTAAAAAAATAATGAGCATTAATTTGTGCAGTATTTCAGAGAATTTGCTTTTGGTTCTGGTTTCTATGAGGGGGATGTTTGTTTTTTGCTTTCATACCTTATCTCATTGCATGTTTTAGATTTTTTCAGGAACAAATAAGTGACCTTTGTGTTGCTGATTCAGGGCCAGCACTCTAACCATTGCACCATCTGGAAATCACCCAGGAAATCACACACACACATACACACACACACACACACACACACACACACACACAATTTGAACTCAACAAATGGAATAATTATGGAATTCCATGCATTTTGGTCAATAAAAAACAAAATAAAAGGTTTGGGGGTGAGGGTGGGATGCACTTTCTCAGAATTTTGCCTGTGTTGGTCATGATAAAATGATCTTCTCCTTAAGGAACAGATAATGGAAACCTGTAAAGTCAGCAATTTTCCATCTGCTTTCTTTCCCCATTCTTATCATCATCACTGTCAGAACAGGATTGCAGCTGGAAAGTCCAGAAAAGGCAGAAGTTGTGATGGACCCACGTCCCATACCATTAACTGTGACCATTGACTGCCTGGATGAGCTATTATAATAGTCAGAGATTGATGGATCCATTCAGGGAGGCAGAGGGTAGAGATAAAATGCCAGGAAACAATATGAATCCAGGCCTTTCTCCAAATATAATTACCATTGAGCATTCTAGCCAAGGGTTGATAATGGGGTCCAGAACCCATGAAGTCCCAGCTGTCATTCTCACCAAAATATCACTCATACAGTGAGGCAGAGAACCACAGGATGAGTTCATGGACCAGTGCTTATGCTGCAAGGAAACCGAGTGGACACCCATCTGTGATATATTTTATAGATGAAAAAATGCAGATCTAGACCTGAATGAAAGAGTTTAGTGAAGCTGAATACGTAAGTGTCTTTCTGGGAGCTGCTTTAAGATTGGCCACTGGCTCACTGCTGATGTGTCTTCAGAAGGACTCTGTGTCTACTGAGCATTTACTCTTTTGTGCCCATAAAATAGAAACTCCTATAGTATAAGCATTGCTTCATGTTTTTTTTTTCTTTTTTTTATTTTTTTATTTAATAGCCTTTTATTTACAGGATATATACATGGGTAACTTTACAGCATTAACAATTGTCAAACCTCTTGTTCCAATTTTTTACCTCTTACCCCCCCACCCCCTCCCCTAGATGGCAGGATGACCAGGAGATGTTAAATATATTAAAATATAAATTAGATACACAATAAGTATACATGACCAAAACGTTATTTTGCTGTACAAAAGAATCAGACTCTGAAATATTGTACAATTAGCTTGTGAAGGAAATCAAAAATGCAGGTGGGCATAAATATAGGGATTGGAATTCAATGTAATGGTTTTAGTCATCTCCCAGAGTTCTTTTTCTGGGCATAGCTTGGTTCAGTTCATTACTGCTCCATTGGAAATGATTTGGTTGATCTCGTTGCTGAGGATGGCCTGGTCCATCAGAACTGATCATCATGTAGTATTGTTGTTGAAGTATATAATGATCTCCTGGTCCTGCTCATTTTACTCAGCATCAGTTCGTGTAAGTCTCTCCAGGCCTTTCTGAAATCATCCTGTTGGTCATTTCTTACAGAACAGTAATATTCCATAATATTCATATACCACAATTTATTCAGCCATTCTCCAACTGATGGACATCCATTCAGTTTCCAGTTTTTAGCCACTACAAAAAGGGCTGCCACAAACATTTGTGCACATGTGGGTCCCTTTCCCTTCTTTATAATCTCTTTGGGATATAATCCCAGTAGTAACACTGCTGGATCAAAGGGTATGCACAGTTTGATAACTTTTTGAGCATAGTTCCAAACTACTCTCCAAAATGGTTTGGATTCGTTCACAACTCCACCAACAATGCATCAATGTCCCAGTTTTTCCGCATCCCCTCCAACAATCATCATTATTTTTTCCTGTCATCTTAGCCAATCTGACAGGTGTGTAGTGGTATCTTAGAGTTGTCTTAATTTGCATTTCTCTGATTAATACTGACTTGGAGCATCTTTTCATATGACTTCATATGATTTCATGTGAAATAGTTTCAATTTCTTCATCTGAGAATTGTCTGTTCATATCCTTTGACCATTTTTCAATTGGAGAATGGCTTGATTTTTTATAAATTAGAGTTAATTCTCTATATATTTTGGAAATGAGGCCTTTATCAGAACCTTTGACTGTAAAAATATTTTCCCAGTTTATTGCTTCCCTTCTAATCTTGTCTGCATTAGTTTTGTTTGTACAAAAACTTTTCAGTTTGGTATAATCGAAATTTTCTATTTTGTGATCAGTAATGATCTCTAGTTCTACTTTGGTCATAAAGACCTTCCCTTCCACAGGTCTGAGGGTAAACTATCCTTGTTCCTCTAATTTATTAATAATTTCATTCTTTATGCCTAGGTCATGAACCCATTTTGACCTTATCTTGGTGTATGCATTAAGTATGGATCAATGCCTAGTTTCTGCCATATTAGTTTCCAATTTTCCAGCAATTTTTATCAAACAATAAATTCTTATCCCAAAAGCTGGGATCTTTGGGTTTGTCAAAGACTAGGTTGCTATATTTGTTGACTGTTTTATCCCTTGAACCTAATCTATTCCACTGATCAACTAATCTATTCCTTAGCCAAGACCAAATAGTTTTGGTAACTGCTGCTCTATAATATAATTTTAGATCTGATACAGCTAAGCCACCTTCATTTGATTTTTTTTTTCATTAATTCCCTTGAAATTCTTGACCTTTTGTTTTCCATATGAACTTTGTTGTTATTTTTTCTAGGTCATTAAAATAGTTTTTTGGGAGTCTGATTGGTATAGCGCTAAATAAATAGATTAGTTTAGGTAATATTGCCATCTTTATTATATTTGCTCACCCTATCCAAGAGCATTTAATATTTTTCCAATTGGTTAGATCAGACTTAATTTGTGTGAAAAGCGGTCTGTAATTTTGCTCATAAAGTTTCTGATTTTCCCTTGGCAGATAGATTCCTAAATATTTTATATTATCAGTAGTTACTTTAAATGGAATTTCTCTTTGTAACTCTGACTGTTGGGTTTTGTTAGTGATATATAAGAATGCTGATGACTTATGTGGGTTTATTTTATAACCAGCAACTTTGCTAAAGTTGTGGATTATTTCTAATAACTTTTTAGCAGAATCTCTGGGGTTCTCCAAGTATACCATCATGTCGTTGGCAAAGAGTGATAATTTGGTTTCCTCATTGCCTATTCTTATTCCTTTAATCTCTTTCTCAGCTCTTATTGCTAAAGCTAGCATTTCTAATACAATATTAAATAGTAACGGTAATAGTGGGCAACCTTGTTTCACTCCAGATCTTATTGGGAATGGTTGCAGTTTGTCTCCATTACATATGATGCTTACTGATGGTTTTAAATAGATGCTGCTGATTATTTTAAGGAAAAGTCCATTTATTCCTATACTCTCAAGTGTTTTTAATAGGAATGGATGTTGGATTTTATCAAATGCTTTTTCTGCATCTATTGAGATGATCATATGGTTTTTGTTAATTTGGTTATTAACATGGCCAATTATATTGATAGTTTTCCTAATATTGAACCAGCCCTGCATTCCTGGTATAAATCCTACTTGATCATAGTGTATTATCTTGGAGATGATTTTCTGTAGGTCTTTTTGCTAATATCTTATTTAAGATTTTAGCATCAATATTCATTAGGGAGATTGGTCTATAATTTTCTTTCTCTGTTTTCAGCCTACCTGGTTTAGGTATCAGTACCACGTCTGTGTCATAGAAGGAATTTGGTAGGACTCCTTCATTCCCTATTTTATCAAATAATTTATATAGCATTGGGGCCAATTGTTCTTTAAATGTTTGGTAAAATTCACATGTAAATCCATCTGGTCCTGGGGATTTTTTCTAGGGAGTTGTTTAATTGCCTGTTCTATTTCTTTTTCTGAAATGGGACTATTCAAGCAATTTACTTCCTCCTCTGTTAGTCTGGGAAGTCTATATTTTTGGAGGTATCCATTTCACTTAGGTTATCAAATGTATTTGCATAAAGTTGACCAAAATAACTCCTTATTATTTCTCTAATTTCCTCTTCATTGGTGGAAAGTTCTCCCTTTTCATTTTTAAGACTACTAATTTCATTTTCCTCCCTCCTTTTTCTAATCAGATTTACCAAAGGCTTATCTATTTTATTGGCTTTTTCATAGAACCAACTCTTAGTTTTATTAATTAGTTCAATAGTTTTTTTACTTTCAATATTTTTAATTTCTCCTTTTAATTTTAGAATTTCCAATTTAGTATTTGATTGGGGGTTTTTAATTTGGTCTTTTTTTAGTTTTTTTAGTTGCAAGCCCAATTCATTAATCTTTTCTTTCTCTGTTTTATTCAAGTAAGCCTCTAAGGATATAAAATTCCCTCTTATTACCGCTTTGGCTGCATCCCACAAATTTTGGTATGATGTCTCATCATTGTCATTATCTTGAGTGAAATTATTAATTGTATCTATAATTTGCTGCTTCACCCAATCATTCTTTAAGATGAGATTGTTTAGTTTCCAATTACTTTTTGGTCTATTTACCCCTAACTTTTTGTTGAATGTAGTTTTTATTGCATCATGATCTGAAAAGAAAGCATTTACTATTTCTGCTTTCTTGCATTTAATTTTGAGGTCTTTATGTCCTAATATATGGTCAATTTTTGAATAGGTTCCATGAACTGCTGAGAAGAAAGTATATTCCTTTCTATCTCCATTCAATTTTCTCCAAAGATCCAACATACCTAATTTTTCTAATATTCTATTTACTTCTTTAATTTCTTTCTTATTTGTTTTGTGGTTTGATTTGTCTAATTCTGAGAGTGCAAGGTTGAGATCTCCCACTATTACAGTTTTGTTGTCTATTTCTTCTTGCAACTCTCTTAACTTCTCCTTTAGGAAGTTGGATGCCATACCACTTGGTGCATATATGTTTAATATTGATATTGCTTCGTTGTTTATGCTACCCTTTAGCAGGATGTAGTTTCCTTCCTTATCTCTTTTAATTAGATCAATTTTTGCTTTTGCTTGATCTGAGATAAGGATGGCTACCCCTGCTTTTTTGACTTCACCTGAAGCATAATAGATTTTGCTCCAGCCTTTTACCTTTACTCTATATGTATCTCCCTGCTTTAAATGTGTTTCTTGTAAACAACATATTGTAGGGTTCTGACTTTTGATCCAGTCTGCTATCTGCCTCCTCTTTATGGGGGAGTTCATCCCATTCACATTTACGGTTAGAATTACTAAATCTGTATTTCCTGCCATCCTAATAACCCCAGATTATGCTTTACTTTTTCTTGCCTCCCCAACCCTCTTTCCCCTTTAAACTTATGTCCCTCTTGTATCATGATGCTTACCCTCTTATAATCCCTCCCTCCCCCTTTGAGTCTTTTCCCCTTCCTTCCCTTATTACTCTTTTTCTTTTCCCTTTTCCTCTCCCCGTTTTTAATGAGGGAGAGAGAATTTTCTCTAAAACAAATGTCAATTATTTTTTCTTTGAGCCAACTCTGATGAGAGTAAGATTCACACAATGTTCCTCCCCCTCTCTAAATTCCCTCAGATATGATAAGTTTCCTTTGCCTCTTTGTGGGATTGGTTTCCTCTTTTTATCCCTCCTTCCCATCTTATTCTGCCATCATCCCTTTTCCATATCTACTTCCCTTTTTTATGTTATATCAGTACAATCAAATTATACATGTATTCTTTTTGTATATCCACAACAGAAATACAATTCTCAAAGAGTTATTTTACCTTTTCTGCATCTCTTGAGTTCTATTCTTGGAGATCAAATTTTTTGTTTAGTTCTGGTTTTTTCTTCAGAAACAAATGGAATTCATTTGTTTCATTAAATGTCCATCTTCTTCCCTGGAAGAAAATGCTCCGCTTAGCTGGGTAGTTTATTCTTGGCTGCATCCCAAGTTCTTGTGCCTTTTGGAATATCATATTCCAGGCCCTTCGTTCCTTTAATGTAGAGGCAGCCAGATCTTGGGTGATCCTTATTGTGGCACCTCGGTATTTAAATGTTTTTTTTTTGGCTGCTTGTAAATTTTTTTCCTTAATCTGATAGTTCTGAAATTTGGCCACAATATTCCTTGGGGTTTTTATTTTAGGGTTTCTTTCAAAAGGTGTTTGATGAATTCTTTCAATGCCTGTTTTACCTTCTGATTCTATTACATCTGGGCAGTTCTCTTTGATGATTTCTTGTAAGATAGTATCTAGGCTCTTTTTTTCATCATAGTTTTCAGAAAGTCCAATAATCCTCAGATTATCTCTCCTAGATCTATTTTCCAAGTCTGTCGTTTTTGCAAGTAGATAATTCATGGTTTTTTCCAGTTTGTCATTGTTTTGTTTTTGCTTGACTGATTCTTGCTGGCTGAATGAATCATTTGTTTCTATTTGTTCAGTTCTAATTTTTAAAGAATTATTTTCTTCATTAGCTTTTTTTTTACTTCTTTCTGTATATGTCCAATTGAGTTTTTAAATGTATTGTTTTGGTCTGTGGAATTTTTTTCCATTTCACTAATTTTTTTTTAGTGAATTATTTTCTTTTTCCAATTCACAGATCCTACTTTCTTGCGAGTTCTTTGTCTTTTCCAATTCGCACATCTTATTTTCTAGTGAATTCTTTATTTTTTCCAATTCACCAATTTTGTTTCCCTGCACTTCCTGGGAATTTTTTAAACTTTTCCAATTCGTATTTCAGGAAGTTGTTGCTCTCTTGTAAGGCTTCTCTTTCCTTTCCCCATTTATCTTCTAACTCTCTTTTGAGACTTTTAATGGTCTCTTCTATGAGAGCATTATGTAAAGGAGGACAGTCTGATGCATTTTTGCTGTTTGAGGTCTCTTCAGGTTTGCTGACCTGCTCTTTTTCTGCATAGAAGCTGTCGATTGTTCTTTTCATCTTTTTATTCATGTTTTAAAGCCTTTAGGGTAGGTCTCCTAGGCAAGGGGGTTACCAGCTTCCTCTGCAGAGCAGGGAAAGATGTAAACCGATTTCCGGCTCCGAGGTATGGGAGTGCTCTGAGTGAGAGTTTTCCCTTCCCCCAACAGGAAGTGGATTCAGCACTGGCCGAGCTATCAAACTGCTTAGTAGGGGTGAGTGGATTATCGATTGCCCTAGGCTAGAGACAAAGGGGTGAAAGTGTCATGCCCCAGGCCGGAGCCTCTTGTGGGACTGTGAGTATTAGCAGCTGACCGCAGGCCTCAGACCACAGACCGCAGACCGCAGACCGCAGACGGCCCCAAACTCTGCCCCAGTGTCTCTGCCCAATGCAAATCGGCCCTGGAAAAGCTCTATGGCCCCAAGCCGAGCTCCCCACTGCGCAGATTGGAGGCTAACCCGGGCTGCGTCCTCCTGCCGTGCAGGATCACAACTGCCCCAAGGAAAAGCCCCGTACTGCGGGTTGGGGCTGCGCGCTTGTGCTGAGATCTGTGCCTTCACCCTCGGTTTGAGACTCTCCTCGGAACCTAATTTCTCTCCCTGTCTGCGCCGATCTCCCCCCTGGCCCCGGAACCAACCTTTTTTGGCGAGACTGCAGATTTTCTTCGGCCGGTGAGTTGTTCTACTTCTTATCTTTACGAATTGTAGCAGTCAAGACTATTTTTGAGGCTCGATATAATATTGATAAAGAGGGTAAGAGAAGAGCTTAGAAAGTCGCGTGTGTCTTCTCCGCCATCTTGGCTCCGCCCCCTGCTTCATGTTTTTGATGGTTAAAGGTTTGGAAGGATTTTTGGCTTTGTATATCCAGCAAAATGCCTAGCACTTAGTAGGTTTTTAATATACGCTTCTTGAATTCAAAGCAGCATGGAGGGGGGAAAAGACTCTTATACTGGCAGCTAAAAGACTCAAATCTCTACTGGGATTATATCCCAAAGAGATTATAAAGAAGGGAAAGGGACCTGTATGTGCACGAATGTTTGTGGCAGCCCTTTTTGTAGTGGCTAGAAACTGGAAACTGAATGGATGTCCATCAGTTGGAGAATGGCTGAATAAATTGTGGTATATGAAAATTATGGAATATTACTGTTCTGTAAGAAATGACCAACAGGATGATTTCAGAAAGGCCTGGAGAGACTTACACGAACTGATGCTAAGTGAAATGAGCAGGACCAGGAGATCATTATATACTTCAACAACAATACTAGATGATGACCAGTCCTGATGGATCAGGCCATCCTCAGCAACGAGATCAACCAAATCATTTCTAATGGAGCAGTAATGAACTGAACTAGCTATACCCAGAAAAAGAATTCTGGGAGATGACTAAAAACCACTACATTGAATTCCCAGTCCCTATATTTATGCACACCTGCATCTTTGATTTCCTTCACAAGCTAATTGTACAATATTTCAGAGTCTGATTCTTTTTGTACAGCAAAATAATGTTGTGGTCATGTATACTTATTGTGTATCTAAGTTATATTTTAATATATTTAACATCTACTGGTCATCCTGCCATTTAGGGGGGGGGGGGGGGTGGGGTAAGAGGTGAAAAAATTGGAACAAGAGGTTTGGCAATTGTTAATGCTGTAAAGTTACCCATGTATATATATCCTGTAAATTAAAGGCTATTAAATAAAAAAAAAAAAAAAAAAAAAAAAAAAAAGACTCAAATCTCAATTCAGGCAAGGTGCCCCTGGGGCTACCTGTGGACCTAGAGAAAAACATCAAGTCTATTGAGTTTCTGATTTATAAAATAATAGGATTAGCCTGGGTTACCTTTCAGAACTCTTCCAAATCCAAATCTAAAATCTCAGTTGAGCCAACTTTACTCAACTTTGTTGGGTGCTTGACTTATTCTCTGAAAAACTGCAATACTTTGATAATAATAACTGACGTGGAACTGAGAGTCCGCTGAAGTGTATAGTTGGGTTCTAGACCAACTGTGATATATTCTAGCTATATGATCCTGAGAAAATCAGCAGCACCCACCTCCAACTCTCTAAAGGAAGAAAGAGTTAACTTCATGTCATGGACCCTGTTAGTACTAGTCTAGAATGAATCCCTCCTCAGAAAAATTTTAATGTACAGTATTTAAAAAGAAAGGTATTAAATTGAAATATAGTTATCAAAATATTTTTAATCAAGTTTGCAGTTAAGAACTGTCACCCCCCCCACCCCAATAAGGTTGTACATTGTAAAGTGGATTCTGATCTCCATGATTAGATGTTTCCTCACTGGGAGCTTATTATGTAAAGTCATAAATCTTTCACAAAAAAACTCAATTTAATGAGCACTTTAATATTTGCAAAGCAATTTGTATACATTATCTCATTTCTTCCATTTGTATTTTGTATGTGAATTATTCTCTGCTCTCTGACCATACATCCTCATGCTGAGGTTTCCAATAAAGCAGACAAAGCACTGAACATGGAGTAAAAAAAAAAATGGCTTAACATCTGATTTTGACTTACTAGCTAAGTGGCCCTGGAAAGTCACTTAATCTTGATGCATCTCCATTTTCTAAGCTGTAATACAAGGGTCCCACCTCACAGGAGTCTTGAATAGGGCAGATAGAATATAAAATGACTTTGGAAACAGGCTTGAGCTTCTGGGCATATTGATCTATTAAATGATATATGTCAATTAGCCAATAAATTGGGTCCAGTCATCTTTTTCAGCTTTGATACTAGATCCGGAATACAGAGGAAGAACAATTAAAAGAACATGGAAATAATAAATGATTGATCAGTATAGGGGCAGTGTTCAGAAAAGATATCTACCTGTGTGTGTGTGTGTGTGTGTGTGTGTGTGCACGCACATGTCTGTATATGATGCATAACTGTGAGAAAACTCCTTATATTTCTTTTTTAGATCTGACTGGATTTGTGGCCAGCATAACCAAGATCCCCAATTAAGGATCTCTAAACAATAGGTAGAGGTGATCCAGCTTTCCACACAGGGCTGCACTCAAACAATGCATTAAAATTTTCACCCAATTCCCACAATTGAATAAAGTTTTCTCACAAGACAGAAATTGAATTAGACCCATAATTGAATAGAAAACTCCAGAATTGGGTCAAAGATGGAGTCAGTGCAGTTTGCTCAATTCATTCAATCCCCTCTATCATTTGCTTTTCTAATTACACCAGAGGGAAAGCCTAATGATTAGGACTTCCAGCTCATTGGGTGGCAATAGACTGATACAATGAACAAACAAACCCTACTGCTTTTATAGATTTGAACCTAAGGACTTTAAACCAAACTAAGAAGTACTTTTTTGAGGGGGCATAGTATAACTAGTCTCCACATCAATGAGATGACATTGGGACAATGCACATAATAAGTGCTTTTTTTTTCATTCAGCTCATTCATATTTTTTCCAAAAATTGAAAAATAAATTTCCATATGTTTGTTCAAAGTATCATAAGCTATACTTTTGTGGAAAAAAATCATATTTCACTCAATGATCTGATTCAGAGACCAAGAAATTCTTCTGTATTTTAGCTGTGACATCTGAAGTTTCTAAAGTTGGACTTTTCTGAAGCTTTTTCTGAAGCTCTGGTTTTTCATTGAATTCTTTATGGTCTGACAAGAAAGCTCCCGTATGTCCGAATGACATTTCCATAGCTTGAATTTTCCTGGCATGCAAGAAGATAAGCTTATTCACACCAGGGTGATCAATGCAGACAGTAATCAAAAGTTCTGCTTGCATAAGGGGAAAAAAATGAGAATATCGAGCTGTGCCGAGAGATATTGAAACGTGATGAACCAAAGCCATTTTTTGATTAAGTAGGTTTTTCAATTTGCCACTTAAAAGGAGCTATGAATATCATTCAGCCTTACTTTCCTATCAACTCTTTCCAAGTGACTGGCAAGTCGAGATTACCTATTTTCTAGAAGATTGGAAACCACTTCCCGAAGTTTGTTTCTAACTGGTGAACAGAGATTGCAATCAACAACGGAAGATATGGAAAAATCCTCGCCTGTAGGATATGGAACTCTGAAATGAGAAGCAGACCAGCTAACATCTCATTTGACAAAGGGATTTCATGATCATTCTGCGGTGAGCATCTGAACTGCTGGGCAGGACCAACCTGTACCATCATCACCATGATATTTCCTGTGTTTCCTGAGCATTCTCAGGTACCTTGAAGTCTTGAATCTTTACCCATTTCTGCTCTCTCTCTCTCTCTCTCTTTCTCTCTCTCTCTCTCTCTTTTTCTCTCTCTCTGTCTCTGTCTCTGTCTCTGCCTCTCTCTCTGCCTCTCTCTCTGCCTCCCTCTCTGCCTCCTTCTCTCTCTGTCTCTGTCTCTGTTTCTCTCGGTCTCTCTCTTTCTCTCTGGTGTAAACAACAACAACAAAAAAATAACATTGCTTCCACAGTCCTAGAGAAAAGGAAATAAATATACTTTTGTACTTATCTATACCAGAATACTAAGGAGATGATGAGACCAACATTAATCTGACCAGGATTGAGGCAAACAGTTGGGAGGAGAGTAGGAATGGTTCAATAGCTTCAATCAGTAGCTTTTGCATCAGCTCTAGACACTATCCCTGAATAGAACAGAAGCCCTTTGAAAGTAGAATAAGCTGCTTCCATATTGGTTTTTACAACTGTAGCAACTGGTATAGAATCATTATTTAAGGATTACTTGTTAATCATATACTTTAACATATATAACATGTATTGGTCAAGCTGCCATCTGGGGGAGGGGGTGAGGGGAAAAAGGGGAAAAAATGTAACAAAAGGTTTTGCAATTGTCAATGCTGAAAAATGACCCATGCATATAACTTGTAAATAAAAAGCTATAAAAAAGTATTACTTGTGATCTCTCCATAAACTGTATATTTTTGACGATTATAGATTTAGAATGAGAAGGGAGAGACTTAGAGGTTATTTAGGCCAATCTTTTCATCTTAAATATAAAGGTACAGAGAAGTACAAGGACAATCCTAGGTCTTGTGGGAAGTGATTTCAAGGATTCAAATGCAACTCAACTGACTAAACCCAACCCTCTTTTAGCTGCAGTCAGTTCTTCTATCTTCAAGACATGTCTGTATTTATCTTTTGGGTGGGGAGAACAAAGGGAAAGAGAAATAAAATTAATATGGTGAGTTCCATGCCTTATATATCTTTTGCCCACTGAAATCTACAAGTCCATTTCATATGGATGAGCTTAAATAACATATTTTTATGCTTGCTATCTATGTGAACTTGGTCAGTCAACTCTATTGAACACTGATCATGTTTCAGAAAATGTCTTGCCCAATGGAAATCTAAAGTTTAAAAAGAGAAAAAGAAAAGAAACCATTTCTTGCTCCAAGAAGCCTCTCTCATCAGAGCCTGCTCTTTCAAGTTGTCAAGGAGGACATATACCCAGGGTAAATCAGAACTCTGGATTTGTAGCACTGAGGTTCCCTTTTTTGCATTAAGAAACTCTTACAAATAATGCACTGTTTTACTTCTCTGCTAATTTTTCTCTTCAAGTCACTACAGGCATACCTCATTTTTTTTGCACTTCATTTTCTTGTGCTTCACAGATATGGTGGGATATCTTTTGTTGTTTTTGTTCTTAATGATTTGTTTGTTTTTGTGGCAATGATGCACTAAGCCATTTTTGGTGCCATTTTTCCAACAGCATGGATTCACATCATGTCTCTGTATCATTTTTTTGGTAATTCTCAAAGCATTTCAAACTTTTTCATTATTTTATTAGTTATGGTGATCTTTGATGTTACTTATAATTGATTTTGGAAGTCATGAACGGCATTCATATAAGACGGTAAACAATCAATAAATGCTGGGTGAATTCCAACAACCAGCAATTTCAACACCTCCCTTTCTCTGAACTCAGAGACACAAGAAGATTGAAAAATATTACATAAGCTTAGTGAACAAAGTAGTTACAGGATTTGAAAGAATTAACTCCAATTTTGGAAGAATTTTGACTATAGATAAAATGCTATCAAAAAGCATCACATGTTTACAAAGAAATCTTTTGAGAAAGGAAGAGACAATCAATGTGTTAAACTTCAATGTTGTCTTATTTAAATTGTACAACCACCCCAACATTCAGCAACCACCACCCTGATCAGTCAGTAGCCATCAACATTGAAACAAGACACTCCATCAGCAAATAGATTACAATTTGCTGAAGGTTCAGATGATGGCTACCATTTTTTAAGCAATAAAGAGTTTTTAATTAAAGTATGTACATTCTTTTTGTTAGAAATAATACTATTGTAACTTAATAAACTATATTATAATGTAAATATAACTTTTTGGACTATACTATAATGTAAACTTTGGGGAGCCAAAAATGTGACTCACTTACTGTGATTTTACTTTATTTTTGGTGGTCTGAAACCAAAACCACAATATAGTTTATTAAGGTATGTCCATACTCTTCTGGGACCCTTTACTCTCCTTCTGAGCAAGATTATTTCTCATCTGGATGCTCTACTCAAGTTTCTTCCCTTCTGGGATGCAAAGGTAGCATTATGTTTTAGCAACTACAAGAAACCTTGAGTTTTGGATCTGCAGAGCTTCTCCAGGTTGACGCTCTTGGCTGGGTTCTGTAGGGTTTTTATATCTCAGGGGTAGTAGATAAAGCAAAGGAAAAAACTTTGTTCCTCTAGTTTGTCTTTCTAAGCAGTAAAAGGCAATGGAAACTCTAAAGTCTTCTGCCAAATCCAACTGAGGTCTCTCCTGATATCAGCTGACACTTGAGTCTAAATTCAATTCAATTGAGGTCAATTTGGATCAAATAAGCTCAGTCTCAAGCTGGCAGCTCTGAAGAAATATTTTTTTCAATGCACTGATTTGTGTTTATGTTTGCTATTTAAACCATACTTAAGCAATATATATTTGTCGGATAGTCATCAAATAGTTCTTTGTCATCAAATAGTTCTTTGTTCCATATAAAACCCTTATGTCATGTTAGTTACATGCAAATTAGATGCTGGGAATAGTTGACTTTTCACCTTTAACCTGAGTTTTATTTTTTTTCCCCTTTAGGGCTTGCTTTTTTCAGTGCTTCTTTAGCAATTGTCTCTACTTTTATCCCTTTTATCCTTCAGATATATTGTCTACTTTTGAAAAAGGTATATTCCATTATGTCTAAAATAAGAGAGTAATACTATATGCTCTCTAATATCCCTTCTAGTCCTACATCTGTAACCTTATAATAATAATATAATTCATTGAAACTCATTTTAATTGAATAACTTTTCTAAAAGTACCTATCATGTGCCAGACTGTCCTTTGCATATCCAAAACAGTAATTTTCCTTCCTATATAAAGTGACTTCTTCACCCATATATAAGATTACAAAATCTAAATAGAAGAGTAGAGCCTTAATGTTCAAATCCCTGTTCATTAATGTGTTAAGCTTTAGGATGGTTTGATTCAAGCTTATTAGGCACTTCTGCACACTCATTCAGAATAGAGCATTATTAATATTGTCTGTTATCCCCAACAGTCCCCTCCTCTGCACCATCCTCCAATAGTTTTAGAATCCAATTTGTTTGAGAAGTGTTGAGAAGGGCAGCCAGCCCTTCAGGAATTTCAGAGACAATGTGCAGAGACAAGTGGAGATGGATCAATATAGAATAAAATGAGTACCAAACTAAATCAATCCCATGAAAAGCAGCAGGAATTTTCCTAAGAGTGTGGCTGACATTGTCATTATTGTTGGCTCTGTTTTGTTTTCCCCAGACCTTTTTCTTTACTATTATAGGGAAATTTGGGCAAGAAAACTCCTCTACCAATACATATGAGCAAATACTCTGCAACTCAGTCTTAGAGAATCTGCCTTGAGGCACAAAAAAATTAAGTGACCGGAACAGTGTTAGCCAGTCAATGTGTGGCAAAGGTATGCCTTGAACTCAAGTCTTACTGAAGCCCAGTCTTTTTGACTCTAGCCATTATACTCCATGGCCTCCACTTTACATGCATTCAATGAACAAGGTGAGCCAGAAATGAATATAGAATTTAATTTCCACCTTTTTCTCATCTCCCTATATCAAATTTGCTAGTACTATTTTTTCTGGATTGCTTTTTTTTAACTCTACTCACATTCCTTATCATTTCTATATATTTACAATGAGGTCAAAAAGTCTCAGTAAATTTTCAATCTTTAATAGAATAAAATGGGAGAGTAGCGATGTGACATTTCTTTACGTTACAACACGGTATGGTGTGACTCAGTGCAGCAGCAGCCCTTATGGACTCTTATTGGTCAACCTTGCATCCCAGATTCCCTATTTCAGAGGACCATTCTTTTTATTTTTTTATTTTATTTACCCAGTTACCCAGTTTATTTACCCCCAGTTACATTCAAAACATTTTTTTTACTTTTCTTTTTAAATTTGAGTTCTAGGTTTTCTCCCTTATCCCCATCCATAATTAAGAAATCACAGGTAAAGTTATACAAAATGCTTTCATAAAAATTTAGTTTCAAAAGAAAATGGATCTCTTCCCCCTAATGAAAATAAAAATTTTTGAGAAAAATTAAGTTAAGGAAAGGAGAAAGAGAGAATGCTTCCATCAGATACAATCCATTCCTTCTCTGGGTATAGATTTTTCATCTTAGGTCCTTATAAGTGATTGTATTACTGGGAACAGCAGTCATTTATTTACAGCTGGTCATTTTAGAACATTGCTATTACTTTGTATAAAGCACATTTCACTTTGCTTGAATTCATGGAGGACTTTCTAGTTTTTTTTTTCCTGAAAGCTCATCATTTCCCACAGAATAATATTACATGACAAACCCATACCACATTTTATCAAGCCATTCCCTAAGTGATGGCCATCCCCCCCCTCAATTTCCAAAAATTTTGCTCTGAGAAGAGAGTTTTTATAAATGTTTTTGTACATATAGGTCATTTTCCTTTTTTTCCCTGATTATCTTTTTGTAATCATGCCTTGTAGTGGTGTTGTTAGGATATGCATGAATTTATAGCCTTTGGGGTATAGAGCATAAATTTTATTCATTTATCAATTAGGACATGGCTCTTATTGTTTATAAATTTGATTCAGTTCCCTCTATGTTTGAGAAATGGGGCTTCATCAGGGAAACTTGCTTCAAAATTCTTTTATTAAATACTATTGCTAACTGGCTCACTCTCTCTCCTTTCACCATGTATGTACTTCCTCAAAAGTGTTTTGCTATCGAATACTCCCTTCCCCAATATGTCCCCCTTTTTATAATCCTCCCCCTTTCCATATTCCATTTCCCTTCTATTTTCCTACAGGGTTTAAGACAGTGTTCTAATCTTCTATTGAGTATGTGAGTCATTTTCTCTTTGAGCCAATTCTGATGAAAGTAAAGTTCACTCACTCACTCTCTCCTCCCTCTCTTTCCTTCCATTGTAAAAGTTTTTCCTTGCCTCTTTTTATGATTGGTAATTTGCACCATTTCACTTCTCTTTTTCCCTTTATTCTACTACATTCATCTTTCACCCCTTAATTTTATCATTTTTAAAAGATATTATCCCTTCATATTCAGTTCACACCTGTCTATATATACTCCTTCAAACTTCAATAATAATGAGAACATTCTAACGAGTTATTAGCATCATCCTCCCATGTAGGAATGTAAACAGATACACCTCATTAAGTCCCTTATGATATCACTTTCCTGATTACCTACTTGTCCTTTTCCAGAGTACTATTTGTGAAAATCTAATTTTCCATTCGGTTCTGGTCTTTTCATCACAAATGCTTGAAAATCCCCTATTTCATTAAATGACCACTTTTTCCTTTGAAGGATTATACTCAGTTTTGCTGGGTAGGGGATTCTTGGTTGTAATTTTAGCTTTATTGGTTTCTTGAATATCATATTCTGAACCCTCCAGTCCTTTAATGTAGAATCTGTTAAATTTTGTCTTATTTTGACTGTGGCTCCACTATACCTGAATTGTTTCTTTTGGGATGCTTGCAATATTTTCTTCTTAACCTGTGAGTTCCAGAATTTGGCTATGATATTTCTGGGAGTTTTTATTTTGTGATGTCTTGCAGGAGATGACTGACAGATTCTTTCAAATTCTATTTTACCTTCAGATTTTAAAATATCAGGACAATTGTCCTTGATGATTTCTTGAAAGATGATGCCCAGACTCTTTTTTTGATCATTACTTTCAGGTAGACCAATTGTCTCTTCTGGATCTATATATTACAAATCAATTGCTTTTCCAATGATATATTTTCCTTTTTGTCCAGTTGTGCATTTGGGGGGGGGGTGTTTTATTGTATCTTGATTTCTCCCAAAGTCATTAGCTTCCATTTCTTCAATTCTATTTTTAAGAAATTACTTTCCTTAGTGAGCTTCTATACTTCTTTTCCCAATTGGCTAATTTTGCTTTCAAAGGAATTCTTTGTTTCATTAGCTCTTTGTATTTATTTTGCAAGCTATTTTCCTATTATTTTTCCTTTATCTCTTTTGATTTTCAAAATCCCTTTTAAGCTCTTGCATGACCCGAGCCCAATTCTTATTTTTTGGAGGCTTTGGCTGTTTGACTTTGTTATTATCTTCTGAGTTTGTGTTTTGCTTCTCCTTGTCATCATAATAACTTCCAATGCTCAGAAACGTTTTTTTCTGCTCATTTTCGTAGTCTTATTACTTAGCTTTTCATTCTTGGTTAAAGTAGGGCTCTGTTGCCAGAATGGAGGGGGCATTTTGTGCACTTCTTTTCAGAGAGCCTTCTAGGGATCTGACTACAAGCAATCTTTTCTGTCCTGGAGCTTTTAGGATTGTCCTGCCCCATTGAAGCTATAAGATCTAGTGTAATAAAGCAAAAGTCTTTATTTGCTGATGCTGGGGCCACTGGAGTTGGGTTCAGGCCTGCACTGGCCTGGCCTGCACTGGGACTGCACACTCGACTCCCATCCCATTGTCACAAACCTTCTCCACTGACCTTTCAAGTCCTCCCTGGTGTCCCTGAGCTGAGAGGTGCAGAAGCCTCCAGCACAACTGTTGATTCAGCAATTCCCATTTTGCTGATGCTGGTGGCTGGCAGGGGCTGGGGCTGTGCTCGCATGTCCTGAATTGGGATTGCCTGCTGGGCTCCTATCAGGGGGCCATCCTTAGCTATGATCTTGGAACTACTTATTCCTTTGCAAGATTCTTCAATATATGAAAGAGGAAATCATTGCAAATAACCAAGGAAACACAAATCCTCCCAATATGTATCATATTCTTCAACGGAAAATGTTTGATTGATGATGCTTCAAAGAATCATTTCATAATGAAGCCCATTAATAAAGTTTTTGATTTTCTCCATCTGCTTGAAAACATGCTTTCTGATGCAATATCGTCAGACATGAAACATTAGACGTTCTTGGTGGATGGTGATACAGATAGGTATAAATTGGTTCTACTCACATCTGGAATATTTGGATGAATTACCAAATGGAGACCAAAGGCTTCTATTCAGATCAATTATCTTCTATGATCTTGACAAAAAGGGAAGGTGTTGCTGAAGCTTACCATGAGAAGATTTTCCCAGTGTTCTTAGAGTACTAACCTACTTCAATGACTCCGCAGATAAGTTACCAATGATATCATAACCATCACAGATTTAAATGTCTTCTGGATTAACAATGGATCAACTACCATTATTATTATTTATGATTGGTCAAGAAAGTTGCTACCAAAAGAGATGTGATCATCCTTTATGGTAGATGTGGCTCTTTTGATTCTTAGCATTGAAATCAAGTCTACAAAGGGGGATCCTAGTTGGGTGGAGAGGACTTTGACAGCTGTATAGCATGCATATGAGGGAGCATCAATGTTTGCGATCCTAACTGTGGATCTTCCACGGTATTCAGGATAAGATTAATGTTTGTGCTCTTTCTATGAAGTTCTATACCTACCTGTAGCACATAGGTTTACTGTGAAGAGCTGAACAGTGATACCTTTTGTGCTATACATGATGTAATGAGTAAGACCCCACAGTTTTTTCAGGGTGGATAAGTCATGGATCAATGACATCAACTTGAGAGATGATTAATCACACATCCTCAAATCCATAATCATCTTCACAAATGTTTAAAGGACAAGGACCCATTCAATATCATTGATTCTGATGAATTTGTTTCTTGTGATGATTCAGGGTGATATCTTGTCTGAGGTTAAAGTTGAAAATGTTCAGGACTTGCAGTCATTGAACATACCTGCTTTTTCTTTTTATAATATTGATAACTACTGGCAGAATTCTGATCAACAGAATTAGAACCACATCTCACCCAAAAAACACAGACTTTTACAACTTACTCAGACAACTAGCCTGGTTTGGTCATATATGTTTCTGTAGGTAAAAGGGCAAAGATAAAGGATAACAACTTCCTTGGCAAGTTTAGCCCCACCTGAATCTCCCCACACACACACTCATTGGGGTATTTCTTATTTTGAGATGACCTTTGACACTGTCATAAATATTATTTTCAATATATTTATTATAGTAAGAGAAGAGGAAAGGAGAGCAATTGCATTGTCACCATTAACAAAAGCCACTTGTGTAAAAAAGAAATTGAGCATATGGTCCAAGAAGCCAAGAAATACAATCCTGAAGATAAGAAGCAGGGATACTAAATTGCTTTCAAGAATCCATTGATTCTTAAGCTTTTAACATGAAGCTCACCCTGGAGGATGAAATCCTGGGAAAATAGGGATATATACAAATAGAAAAAAATAAAAAAAAAGACTGAATATATCTGAGCATGTATGTAAATGTTAGATATTCTAAATATTGTATATGTAAAAAAGGAATGAAGGGAGCAACATTATCAATGCTTTAAATAAAAAGAAATTTAATTCTTGCCCTTGAAAAGAAATAACAAATATAAAAAAGCATAAAATAAATATAATATCTAGTTCAATGTGGTACCCAGCAAAGAGAAGCATGATTGACATGATTGAAATATGAGGAATAAATTGATCTATCTATATCTAAATATATGTCTGTTTATGTATCTATCTACTGACCTACCTATATACATGCGTATACACACACACACACACACACACGTGTGTGTGTGTGTGTGTGTGTGTGTGTGTGTATAAACACATATCTTGGTCACATATACTCCTTTCATGTGCATTCTTCATGAGTGTGTTCAGGCCACAGATTTTCCCTCTATGATATTTGCCCTGAGCATGCTTGCTACACATTTCCCTGGCTAAATTTTCTCTGAGTGTATGCCCCTAGATGTGTATTTAATAAACGTATATATTTATAATGTTTATAAACCAGCATGTAGGTATGGAAAAATTATTTCTTTATTTAATTTCCTATTTTTTTATTTGATGCATTTTGCTACAAAGTAATGAGTTTTATGGTCTTATAAAGGTAAACAAATTTATGGGGGCTCATGAAATATTTTTTCTGGAATAACAATGGGCAATAACATCAAACTTATAGAATACTGGGGACCTACATATGAGGTAGTCCTTGGGGACATAGAATATTGAAGAGGGAATATGTATACATATGTGTGTATAAAAAAAATCTACATTGAAATGTGTTGTCAGAGTTGACCCTGCTCTATATTAATGTCATTACTGAGTTATTCTGAATCATTTCTTATGGAAAAAAATATTTGCTTAAAAGATACAGGGTGAGGCTACTTGACTCAAGGCCAAGGTTGCACTTCTCCCATGGTAATAAATCATTTCATTTAAAATAGAGAACAGTTTCATTTCACATTTGACTTACCTTTGCCCACTAAGCTAACAAAAGCTATATTCCCCAGGGATAATGACTCTTAACTTTTCCATCCATTATACAAAAATATCAGTCACAGGCTTAGAGATCAAAGAGAAATCTAGTTTTAAAGCTCAGGCTCTATTCTCTGCACTTTTTTAAAAAAAGAAAATACGTCCCTCAAGTTTTCAAAATCTCAGTTTCTTCACTGTCCTTTTATCAAGGAGCAAGGCCCCAGATAAAGGGAATTCTAAATTTTATTTTTTTTAATTTTTATTTGATAATAGTTTTTTTTGTTTGTTTTCAAGATACACGCAAAGATAGTTTTCAACATTCACTCTTTCAAAACTTTGTGTTCCGAATTTTTTCTTTCCCTTTCCCTCACCCCTTCCCCTAGATGGCAAGTAACCCAATATATGTTAAACATATGCAATTCTTCTATACATATTTCCACACTTATCATGTTGCACAAGAAAAATTAGATCAAAAGGAAAAAAAAACATGAGAAAGAAAAAAGCAAGCAAATGACAACAAAAAGTTGGAAATATGGGCAACTAGGTGACACAGTTGTAGAGCATCAGCCCTGAAGTCAGGAGGACCTGAGTTCAAATCTGGCCTCAGACACTTAACACTTACTAGTGTGACCCTGGGCAAGTCACTTAACCTTATTCTTTCAGTTTCCTCATCTGTAAAATGAACTGGAGAAGAAAATAAAGAAAAAAAAAAAGCTAACAACTCTAGTATCTTGGTCACAAAAAGCCCAAATGAGATCATTAAGAGTTGGACAAAATTGAAAAATGATTGAACAACAACAAAATATATGTATTGTAATATATACACAAATGTCCATGTGTGTATATGAGTGATTATATGTATATATG
This sequence comes from Sarcophilus harrisii, assembly GCF_902635505.1. Classification (NCBI taxonomy): domain Eukaryota; kingdom Metazoa; phylum Chordata; class Mammalia; order Dasyuromorphia; family Dasyuridae; genus Sarcophilus; species Sarcophilus harrisii. The sequence goes on along the minus strand of NC_045426.1, from coordinate 10,035,766 downwards.
TATGTTATCCATTGAGGTAATGAAAGTCTTTCTTTAGAAGTCTTCAAACAGAGCCCAGATGACCATTTAGCTGGTATATTATAATCAGAATTATTTTGAATTCTCTAAGGGTTGAACTGGTTCACCTCTAAAATCTTTTTTATCTTCAAAATTCTATAATTTAATTCTATATAGAATTCTATTATTCCTTGTCTCTCTCTTAATCAGATTACAAATTATGTTTATTACCCCATTTTATATAAGAACCCCACTGGTATTCACACCATAACAGTATTGCAATCCTATTAATGGTGATATTCAAGAAGAAAATAAAGGATCATCTATTAAGAATGAAGAAGAGGGAATTCCTTCTTAGGTGGAAGGTTTGATTAAAAGATTTCTGAGAATATTTCCAGTTGTAAGCTCTCATCAGCCAATAAGTTTGACTTCTGTATGAGTCAATGTTAAGTTATAAACAGTCAAGGAAACCAAAGTAGTTCTAGAAATTCTTAATTCTTTCTCGGGATCTCCAATTGAATATTTCTCAGACTAAGTACTAGATCATTCTAAAAACACAGCAAAGTTTTTATCTTAGAGATGGAAGAAAGTTTAAAAGAGATTTCATTCAAACCCTTCTTTTGTAAGCGAGGAACCAGAGGTCAAGTGCCCAACTTGGGGTCACATCACTGATACCCGAGAGAGTAGGGGCAAGGAAAAAAGTCTCTTGATTCTCTTGATTCCCAGATCTGGGCTTTTTCCATTACATAATACTGTCTAACTATATTTATATATTTAGGACCATTAAAACAATCACAGTAACCTGAACTGGAAGATTCATTGTCCTCTGATTTCTTCCTTTTTAGTATCCCTATAGTCTGCACTAGATATCTAGGCATCTGTCTCCAAAAAGTTTCTAATTAAACACTGGAGAACTGATTTAGGTGACCTCTATTTCTCATTTACAAGTCACATGAAGAGGCTGTCTCCGTTTTGTCCTTATAAGGGAAAAAATATCTGAAGGTCATGCTTAGGGAAGATAAATACAAGTACCCATTGCAGAGGTATGCTTAAATGCTTGGCTTTAATATTTTTCAGGTGGAATACTAGGGAAAATATATGTCTATATGTATATATAATCATAATTAAGAACTGTATTTGTTTACATAACAAACTTTCCCTTTAATTTGTTAAGGAAACAAAAAAGGCAAAAACTCTACTAGAGAGGACAAAAATTCTTAATAGTATTGATTTTTTTTCTAGTGGCTTAGTAGCTTTTCCTTCAATTAAAAGAGGGGTCAAAAAAACAGTTTCTTCCTTTCTCACATCTGAAATAAATCACCATTTTGACAGCTCCATTCTTTATTTTTGGATTTTACCATTTGTCTTAGTGAGTTTCCATTTGACAAGGTTGAGTCTGGGGGTCACACATTCTCAGAACTAGAAAACTGGTTGTGATCACTTATAGACTTTGTAACACACACTTATTACTCAGCTGTTTCTGAAATTATTTAAGAGGCATGTATTTGCACAAGACAGGAAATGGGGTAAGGAATGTATGAAGTGTGAGAGGACCATTGAACTTCTGTCTGAAAGGAGGACAAAAATACTCCCAAATTCAGAATCACATAAGATAAAGGTACCCTGTGAAAATGTTCATGGTTCAGTAAAAAGGGTTATAGAGAAAATAATGATCGTGAAAGGGACTATGATACTGATGAAATGTGGAAGACCAGGAAAGACTGTGTAAAACAATAGATGATTTGCTGCAAAGTCAAAGGAATTCACCAAAATTCCTGTGAAATTTCACTAAGCATGTTTGTATAGGAGCTTTATAACATTTTAATAAAATAAGGTGACCTCTAATTACATAGCAAATATATCATTCTCTAATATATCATTCTCTATGAGTTTCATAGACTTGTGTAACGTTCCGTAGACTTCACTTTCTCCCTCTGGCCTTGTTTAAACCAATGGAAGGAGTTTTAGATTTGGATCGAGAAGATTTAAGTATGATTTCTCACTGACATGACTTCTAACACCTTGGACAAAACACTTTCCTTCTTCTGAAAAAGTAGCAATCGGTCTATGTGTCTTCTAAGATTACTTCTAGCTCTACACGTATGGTGCTGTGTCACTCTGACCTTAGAGTCTCTAGCATACCATACACATCTATGCCCCAAATCTTATGAACTCTTTAGGCTTGATTTACCTCAATGGCAAAGTCAGGAAGCTGAAGGAAATGACCTGAAAAGTTTCTTTCACTTCCATATCTTTGACTTCTGTGGTTACATAATATATGTCATCCCTTTTGAGCCTAAATAGTCTTTCGTGATGAAAAAAATCATCATAGAGGAAAGATTTGGAGTCAAACACTGATTTTGGAATTTACTTTAAGCTCAGCAAAACTTCTAGTTTCAGGTGAATTTCCTCACCTGAAAAATAAGAGGCCTGAATTGGATACTTCTATAATCTCACTTTCTCTAAAATATCCCCAATTTTAAAGAGCATAGGAATAAACGGTGTTTTCCTTTAAATGATAAGTAGCATCTATCTATAACATCAGTAAACATTATATTCATTAGGGATAAACTAGAAGCATTCCCAGTAAGATCAGGATGAAACAAGGTTGCCCATTATTACTATTCAGTATTGTGCTATCGCAATAGGAACTTGTATTGTACTAGGAAACAGGAAAAAAGAAATCAAAGGAATTAGAATAGACAATAAGGAAATGAAATTATCACTTTTATTGTTCTCTCTAAAATATAATATTCTCTGTTGAGTTTTTCTTGGGGATCTCTGAAGGCCTTCGTTTCAGTTCAGTAATTACCACTCGAGTGTCACCAGGTATTAAAGTTCAAATCCTTTATTGTCTCTTTCAAAGTCTTGTCTCATTTCCTGGGGCCTGGTTAGCTTTCCGAGAGACCTATCTCTTTCCTTGGTTCTGTGGGCTTGAGCTCCTGCCTCCTTCTCTGGCTTCTGAATCTCCCCAAATACAAAGGTTTGTGCTTCAGCCTACAGCCACCACAAAGGTGGACTGGAATTAATCTGTCTCAGACTCCAAGAGCTTCTAGTGGACTTGTCCTTTTTGGCCCTAAGAGCTTCTAGCTTCTACCCCACACTGAATACAAACCAGTCATTACATCATTAGGAAACCATTATTTGTTGTAGGATTAAATCAATGTTAAATTAGATTTAACCATCTCCTCAATTCCACTTAGTACATTATTTCAAATTCTGGCCCATAACATCTCCTTGTAGAATTAAATCAATCATACTGAACCATGCTAAATCAGATAATTATTGTCTTTATCAATTTCATTGATTTAGTACCTTGTAAGAATCCTTTGTTTCAAGTTCAGAGTTCTGGCCCATAACAATCACTCTTTGCAAATGATACAATGGTATACTGAGAGAATCTTAGAGAATCAACTAAAAACACTAAATACAATTAGCAACTTTAGCAAAGTAGCAGGATAGAAAATAAGCCCATATAAATCCCTGGCATTTTTATATGTTACCAATAAACTCCAGAAGCAAGAGAAAGAGAAATTCTATTTAAAATAATTGTAGATAATATAAAATATTTGGGAGCCTACCTACCAAGACAAAGATAAGAATTACATAAACCCAATTATAAATATATTTTTCACACAAAGTTGGATCTAAATAACTCGAAGAGTATTAAGTATTCATAGGTATTCTGAACTACTATAATGAAAATGATCATTCTACCTAAATTAATCTGCTAAATTCAGTGCCATACCAAATTGCCAAGAAATTACTTTATAGAGCCAAAAAAAATCATAACAAAATTCATCTGGAAATACAAAAGGTCAAGAATTTCAAGGGAATTGATGAAAAAAAAAAGATGCCAAATAAAGTGGTGGTCTAGCCACACCAGGTCTAAATCTATCTAAAGCAGTAGTCATCAAAAATATTTTGTGTTATTTAAGAAATAGAGTAGTAGATCAGTGGAATAGGTTAGGTTCACAAGGCACATTTGTCAATGACTACAGTAATCTTGTGTTTGAATAATCCAAAGTCTCCAGTTTCTGAGATAAGAACTCATCATTTGACAACAATTGCTGGGGATATTAGAAAATTATATGGAAGAAACTAAGCACTGACCAACACAACACCCTATACCGAAATAAGGTCAAACTGGGTTCATGATTTAAACATGAAGTGTGAAACTATAAACGAATAAGGAGAAGTAGAGATAATCTATCTCTTAGATCTGTTGGAAAGGGAGGAATTTATGGTGAGAGAAAAACTAAATAACATTGTAAAATGCAAAATGATTATATTAAATTAAAAAGTTTTGTACAAACAAAACCAATGCAGTGAAGATTAGAAGGGAAGCAGAAAACTGGGAGAAATATTTTACATCCAAGTTTGTGATGAAGGCCTCATTTCTAAAATGTATAGAAAAGTGACACAAATTGATAAGAATACAAGCCATTCTCCAATTGGTAAATGGTCAAAGGATATGAACAGGCAATTCTTAGATTAATAAATTAAAGCCATTTCTAGTTATGAGAAAATGCTTTAAATTACTTTTGATCAGAGAAGTGCAAATTAAAACAACTCTGAGGTACCATTTCATACCCCTTAGATTGGCTAAGATGACAGAAAAAGATGATAAATGTTAATATTCTTCCAATTGTTTAAATCTAACTTTATTTGTGGGAAAAGCGTGTTATACTTGTGTTCATATAGTTCTTGGCTTTGTCTCGACAGACAGCCTCCCAAGTATTTTACATTATATACATTTATTTTCATTGGAATTTTTCTATCACTTGTTTCTGGATTTTGTTGGTAACATATACAAATTCCAGTGATTTATGGAGGCATAAATGAGGGGATGTGGAAAAATGGGACATTAATATATTGTTGAAATTGTGAACTGATCCAACCATTCTGGAGAGCAATTTGGAACTATGCCCAAAGAGCTATCAAAACTGTGCATACCCTTTGATCAAACCATGTCTCTACTGAGTCTGTATCCCAAAGACATCATATAAAAGGGAAAAGGTCCCACATGTGCAAAAATGTTTGTGGCAGCCCTTTTTGTAAAGGCAAAGAACTGGAAACTGTGTGGATTCCCATCAGTTGGGGAATGGTTGAATAAATTATGGTATATGAATATAATGAAATATTATGCTATACCAGCAGGATGATTTCAGAAAGTCCTAGATAGACTTACATGAAATGATGCTAAGTGAAGTGATTAAAATCAAGAGAACATTGTAAGAAGCAACAAGATAATGTGGTAATCTACTGTAATGGACTTGGCCCTTTTAAACAATGAGGTGATTCACATCAATTCCAATAGACTTGGGATGGAGAGAATCATCTACATCCAGAGAGAAGACTGTGGAAACTGAGTGTGGATCACTACATAATATTTTCAGCTTTGTTGTTGTTTGCTTGCTTTTTTTTTCTTTTTATATTTTTCCCTATTAATCTGATCTTTCTTGTGTAGCATGATAAATATGCAAACATGTTTAGAGGAATTGCACGTGTTTAGCCTATACTGGAATCCTTGCTGTCCAGGGGAAGGAGGAGCTGGGACAGAAGGGAGAAAAAAATGGAATACAAGGTTTCACAAGAGTGAATGTTGAAAACTATCTTTGCATATATTTTGAAAAATAAAGAGCTATTGTTATTTAAAAAAATAAAATAAAAGGAAATAGAAAAAAAGTCATCCCGACTTCTAAAAATATCAATAAATAAAAATAAAATATCCCTAATTCAAACTGATCTGCTAATAACTCCTGAAACTCAACATACATTTCCCATCTTTGTGTCTTTGTCTAGGCTACCACTTCCTTTTTAGCATCCATTTCTTTTCACTTTTGTCTCTTAGAATCTTTGGCTTCTTTTTAAGAATCAATTGTGTATCATTTGAGATCTTTCTGAATTGTTCCAGTTGTACAGCTCTCTCTCTCTGGTGATTTTTACTTTGTATTAATGGACCTAGTCACATGACAGAGTGACACAACTATCTCCTAAAATATAAACCACTGGAGACCAGGAATGTTTTTATTTTCTCTTTCCAGAAGCTAATATGATCACCTCCTTGACCACAGCAGGAACATAATATCAATTGCTGAAAGAATATTAGGTGCCAGGTGGATAGATAGTAAATGTAAATTCCAGGAATGGAACTCATGAATCATGACAATCAGACCAACATTCCTTGCAAAATGGCATTTTTCACAACCATAGATAGCTCCCAGTAGATTATAAGCTTTTGGGGGGCTTCCTAGTTTTTACTCTTACAATTGCACCTCAGTGCCTGCCACAATGTGCACCACAAAACAAGCATTTTACAAATGGCTGTTGTGTTTAATTGTATGCTGTGTTCCTCTCTGGGAATTTGCTCATTTATAAGATAGACAAGATATTCTCCAAAGTTCTTCCCAGCTCTATTAATGATCTAGAAGAAAATCCATTCATATGTGATATAACCGAATGGTCCAATGAGTCTTACACATTGCTAATTCTTTATATATTATTTTACAGAGGGTCTTAGAGTGCACAAAGTTATTTTCTTCAATACAAAATGGGATCAGTGTGATAGCTCCTACCAATTTCATTGGAAATTATGAGGATCATCAAGGGAAAGTCACAGTCCCCTGTGAATTGAGCAAAAGTTTCATTTATACCATTATAGCAAAATAAACTAAGACTGAGAGGCTATTCAAGGCTAGATTTGTCCATTGTTACTCAGCTATTAATGGTTCATACCAAGTCTCAAATATAGATTTCTGTTCTGTCATCCTGTGCTCTTTCCTTTGCCCCTCAATACCAAACCCCCCTCCTCTCATTGTCACCAAATAGTAAACAGATATCCAATTGATAAGCAAGATACAGCTTAATTCGTGGAAGAATCAAGATCAACTGGCCTCTATAAATGGCAAAAATGAGAATGAGCCATGAAGACCTCTGAGTCAACAGGGTATTTTTTTTCTTAAAGAAAAATCTTTGCACCAGAAAAAATCTGTGTCCCAATCTAGTTCCTAAAAATGATTCTCCTAAGCATTCAACTGCTTTTTCCAAACACAGAATGTCTTTCATCTTTGAGCAACAGTATCTCCATCAGTTGTGACATCAGTCAAAGTGGTGATTTTAGTATCATGAATCCTTTAAAGAATGATGTCATTTGAATCCTGGGTTCTGACTCCAGGGAGAATGTTCTGATCTGCTCACGCAGCCCTCACCTCCTGGCAGCTCTAGTAAATGTACCTCTCCTTTTCTGGACCTGAGCCATAGTATGAGGACTATGCTTTTCTAAGCCTCTTTCAAGCTGCTCGTGGGAAAGGATGTGGTCGTGGAACTCAAAAAAAGAACTTGAACATCTGTGAAACCCTGAACTTCGTGGACCATATCTCACCATCAGACTAAAATATATCAGTATCACAGACCAAGAGAAATACCCTTACATGCTCTCTGTAAATAACTGTTATATCAGGGCCTTTGTGATCAGATACATGCAGCTCAAGTAGATGAAGTTGACATTCAGTTAATACAAGACATGATGTGAAAGGAGGCTATGCGACAGAAATAGTGACTGCCACCACCACCTATGTGACATTTAATCCTATTTCCATCAGCTCAGGGTCTTTTTAAAGTAAGGGTTTTTTGGGGAAGAGTCAGAAAAAATAATAGATAATGGTCGGGAAAAGTAATAGAGTAGAGGAAAAATTCCCTGTAGTAACAGTAACAGTAACAGGAAGCATGAATATGGGAAGGGATGCACAAAAGCATTCATCTTGTCCTCTTCCCAAACTACTCATTCTTTTTTTGTTATCCTTTTTGGAAAGGTTAAAAGTGGATAGACAGTAATGGTACTGTCTCCCAAGGATAAAGATATGCCTCAAATTGGGGAGTAAAAAGAATATGCCCTGCATTGGAAATAAAATCTAAACTTTGTGGAGGGGGAAGAGGAATGAAATCATTTCTCTCCTCACTAGCCCTTCTCTTCTATATTTGAATCACTGCTGTGGCCAGAAGGACACAATATGGGATTTAATTAAATTTTTCTACCAAGGGAGTATCTTATTTGATTTCTACATAAAAACACACTTATATGTTAGAAATGTGGCTTCCAGCCTCCCTAATCTCAATCATCGCAGCTATGGCCAAGAGGAAAGAATCATGTATGAGTGTGTGTTCTGATTCACATATACCCTTTACTTCTTGTAGGAGATAAATATATACAGTTTCCCCAGATAAACTGAAACAGGTAAATGTTATTCCCTTCAATGCACAAGGAGAGATAGCCTGGCCAAAAAGTAGAATAGTGGATTGGGAATCAGCAAGATTTACATTCAAATATTCCCTAAGATACTTCCCAGCTGTATGGCCGTGGGCCAATCACTTCATCTCTCTGACCTTTCTTTACATGTACTCCGAAGATAAAAGTAGTAGCATTAATGACCTTATTCTGAGGATCTAAAGAAAAAAAAATCTATAAGGCAATGAACATATGCCAGTTATACTTAATTTCCTATTTAAATGAATTAAATTTTTTAATAGCATAAAAGAAATAAGGATGGTATTATATAACAATCTTAAGTTTTGAAAGATGGTAATCTCATTTAAACATCATGTTCACCCAATGAGATAGGTTTTACAAAATTATTACCCTTATTTTTATACTCAAGGAAACTGAGGCTTTGAATAATGAAATGACTCATTCTCATGCTCACATGCCCAACATAGCTGTTGGGCCCTCATATAAGATTCAAACCCAGATCTTCCTAATTCCAACTCCACTGTATATCTACTATTCTGTGCTGCCTCTAGAAAGCTTTTGAGGGTAGGAGGATAAACTACTTGGTTCTAAATGGATCCACAAAACAAACTAGGTAAATTAGTAGTCTGTTTCATAGAGATATGCATTGTTCGAGCTATAACAAACATTTTGTCAGTAAACAGAATGACAATTTAAAAAGGAGTTTCAAGATTTCATTCAGAGTATATAGACATTTGATTTGAGAAAGGGAGGCCAGGCCATCTAATCCAGTCTTTAGCTAAATAAGAATTCCTTTTCTAACACCCCTAAGTGGGCTTCCATTCTTTGGAGTAAAAGAAAAGCCTTTGACCAGATTTTAACAGTGCAATAACAGGATGCCAAGTTTAATACCATTGTTTTACAAAGAAATAAAAAAGCCATGACCCAGAGAGGCAAAGCCATTTGTCCAAGGTTGATAGAAAAGATGAGGCTGTAGCTAAGGCCAGGGGCATCTTGTCTTGTCACTCTAGATCAAGATACATATATACAGTGGTGGCCAAGAGATGACTCCAGGTTGATCCAGTTCCTGAAAATAGAGGCAAAGCCATAATTATCCCTGGGTTTCTAAAGTTTTGAAGAAAAGCAATGAGCCATCTCTTCCAAAACTGACTTGTACAGTGGACAATCAACTATGTTTTGTGAAAGAAAAGATGACCAGAATCATAAGAGGTTTATTTATTATGAACTTTAAGTTAAAGGCTTCCAGTAAAGGAAGCTCACTCCCCCTGAGGGATTTCACCATTGCAGAGGTCCAATTGTCCAAGAATGTTTTCCTATCATTTGAACTTAGGTCTCTTTGTAACACCAGCTTATTATTCTCAGTTCTGTCTTCTGGGGCCCAAATATAACAAGTCATAGAATCACAGAACTTCACTGCTGGAAGGATCCTCAGAGTCCAGCTGGTCTTACCCAAATCTGGCCTAGAATTCCCTCTACATTACTCCACACAAGTGATAATCCAAGTTCTGCTTAAAGAAGATTCAATTAGGGGGGAATCACCCTCCCCTTCAAGCTTGTCCATTTCTCTTTGAAATCATTCTAATTGTTAGTAAATACTAGTTGAATAGAATTGAATGATGCATTGTGAATAATTATCCACTGATTAATCTGTTTTGTAAATTTGGTTTAAGTATGTTGAGCGTGCTTAAAGCAAGACATATTTCTAATGTGTTTGTGCCAGGCTGAAATGAGAACATTCTGATCTCTGAAAGAAATTTTGACTCTCCCCTCTCTCTCACCCCAACATCCAATCATTTGCCAAGTCCTATTGGGTCTACTGCTAAAATACTTCTCAAATTTGTTCTCTCCTCTCTCCTTACTCCCAACATTCCAGTTCAGGATCCCATCTAGCTTTCTGACTAGATAATTATAATTTCCTCTGAAATGGTCTTCCTGCATCCAGTCTCTTCTCTTTCCAATTCGTTTTTAAAGAATTCCCTAAATAATCTCCCTGAACCATAGGTGTGCTTGCTCAAATGCCTTTTGCTCAAATGCCTTCAGAAAATCCCACATTTCTCCATGAAATTTTCCTAAATGTCCCCAGCTAACAATGTTCTTTACTCCCTTAGATTTCCAGGAAGCATTTACTTTACATTTTTTTAAATACTCCTGCCACATTCTAATTTGCATCAGCCATATTTACAGAAACGTAATGTACCACCTACCATATTGTTAACTTCCCAAAGGGAGACATTGCATTGATGATCATCGCTAATGTCTAGCTGAGAAACTGACACCATGAGGAATATCCCCTTGAATATTTTTAAAGTACTTAATACTTCAAAGCAACTGCTGTCACGAAGCGCCAAAGAGACTAGAGACATTCACATGAAATTAAGTTAGTTTCTAATTCCAATGGGTTGACAACAAATTCTTTTTTGGCCAAAATCTGGGTCACCTGTTGATGATGGCTATGCTCACCTTAGAGAACCAGTGAAACTTGGTGAAGAGAATGAGACACATGGAGTCAGGGTTCAAATTGAACATGGGTTCAAATCCTTTCTGTTCTGTATTACAAATTATGAGAGCTGCATCTAAAATGGCAAAATGGTTTCTTGCACTGGGAGTTTGCATCCTGACTAAATCACATGTTCTTTTCATATTGATGGATGCATATTAAAATAAATCTCATGGCTGGATGATCTTGCCAACATGCCACATAATGCATTATTCTTCAAAAGGGGCACAATGACTAATCAAAATGGGCTGTTTATCACTACAATTCGAATCATAGCACGACAAATGAGTTAATTTCTCAAAGAACAAACAAATACAAGACAAGATATGAGACTCATCATAGAGTCATCCATTAAGGACACAGATAATGGATGCATAGTCCAGGGGGAAAAAATCCTTTGGGATCTATCACATATTTTGTTTGATCGGACAGGCCAATGTGGAAACAATTTCTGACCTCACATTCTCATTCTGAGATACCACATTTCTCAACAACACATTTCTAGAATTATCTAGTGTTTTCTAAAGTGGTAAATTATATTTGTTCTCATGACTTTTAAATTTCTAATTCTCCTGGAATAATTTTTTAATGGTCCATCCAGCAAGAAAAAAAATTGCCACCACATCACATTTATTCAGTCTATAAAACTGTTCTTCCATTAATAAATCTCTAATCAATGTAAACAGAATTGATCAAGTCACTGGGCAGAAAAAATCTAGCCAATCACTGCTTACCTTTGGGTACTGAAAGGTAGGGTTCTTATTGTTCATCGAAAGTCATAGTTAATCTCCAGCCTAATTTTAAGCAATAGTTATTATCCACTCTTTCCCCAACAATCTAAAGATGCAACATCCAACAGTCAAATACAAATGTGAGCAATCAAGGAAATAACCTAAAGGTCATCAACCAGGAAAAAAATCTATTTGGTATCCACAGATGTGAGTCATCTATAGTTTCTTAAACTATGGGTCACAGTCCATATGAGGCTACAAAACTGAACGTGAGGGTCATGAAAGATTTAGTGACAATAAAAGGTATGAAATATTTCTCTAAGATTTAACTTTTTTAGATAAAAGTAAACAATCACATCCATGCTAACATGCAAATTTGTTTTCATCTTTAACAAATGGTACACTTATAGATACATCAAAAATTGTTTTAAAATAATTTCCTTTTTTATCAGAAAATGTTTGATTTGCATACCTATATAATATATATCCAGGTCACATAAAAATTTCTCAAGTAAAAGGGTGTAGCAAGTAGAAAAGGGTTAAGAAATCCTGATCTACAAAATGGATATTCAATTCCAGAATGATTGAGAGTTCATCAGTTTCAGAAATGCCAACCAGAAGCCTAAAGGAAACCATGTTTGCTCATTCGCACAAAGACAATGAGGTATTCTTTTAAATCATTTGTAACATCTGTGAAAAATATCTATGGGGGAAAAAAGAATCCTTTTCAATCCCATCCAACAAATATTCATTGAGCACCTAATATAGGCAAAGGATTATAGAGGGTTCTGGAATGCTTACACAAAGTCAAAATAATCTTTTCCCCCAAGAAGCTGATGTTCTTCTGAAATGACATAACATGTATGATCATATGAATTATTGGTTTAAATCACTGGAAAAATTAACCTAAAGAAGAGAAAATTTGGAAAGTTGGAACAAATGAAAGAAATGGAAATGGAATGTATTTTTAAAAAATCATATATATAAAAGGGATAGTTTCTTCAACTTTTTCCTAGCCAGAATATTTAGGAACATAGGGTATCAGTTGCAAAGAACAAACAATTTTTTTTTATCAATTTAACAATAAGCACAATCTCAAAATAAAATGAATTGTGTTAGTAGATAGAAGATTCCTTGAAGGATTGTAGGATTCCAAGAGAAGGCTGAAGAGTCCTTTCTCCAATATGTTGTAGTGAAAATTTTATTTTATTTTATTTTATTTAAATGTCCTTTGAAGTCTCTTCTAACTCAGAACTTTGCTAATTCTGCTAGGAGAAATAAAAAGTATAAATTAGGGGTCAGATTTTGAGAAATGACTGTGTAAAGAAAATAAGTAAAGAAAAGAGGTAAAGAAAAAGAAGAAGTAAACAAAAAACTCATAAAATATTTCAAAGAAAAAATACAACCTATTTGTAAAATGGAAATCACTAATAACAAAGATCATAAAAGCTCTCTCATCATTTTGGATCTTAGTGTATTAGGATTAATATTGATAAAGTCCTTTTCCTTATTAAATTTCCAAGCATACAGATGTTTTTTGGTGAGTTTTTCTTTATCCCATGGAACTTACCAGAGATTAGAAATAGGAGTAATGAATTGAAGCAAAGAAGCAATTTTAGATTCAATGTCAGGAACATCGGCATAAGAAGGAGAGCTGTCCTGAGGTGAAATGAACTACTTCATGTGGGAGTTGGTTCCCTCCCCAAGCCTCTTATAAGCAAACTGGATGACAACTTGTAGGCTGTGTGTGTCAGTGAAAGGGATTTTAGTCAGAATCTAAAGGGTCTCTAGTATCTCATCCAACTCTGAAATCCTCTTTTTATTATCAAGTTTTCCAGCCCAGTAGCCAACCTAAACACCAACCAGCTGAGCAGTAACTGAAGGCTTTTCATAGCACTTTCTCCAGTAGCAAAAAGATTCGTACCAGAACTAGCTTGTATAAGACATGATCATGACTCTATTCCATTTCTGAAGTCCATCTAGTCCCTTCACATCTAGTGAGAAAAACAGAAAAGCAGATGACTGATAAAAAAAGAACAATGACTGAAATAAAATCACCAGGGTTTAGAAGATGGTAATGTTTGATCCTCTCTTAGAGATTTTGAACAAGTCCCATCACCTCACTGAGCCTCAGTTTTCTCCTGTGCAATATGGGGGAGTTGGGCAGATGGCTTCTGAGAACTCTTCCAGTTATCAATCTCTTCCCCAATGATTTTGTAAACACAGAGCTAAGATGAGAACCTTTCTTCAATTTGCTAAGTTCAGAATCTTGAAGTAAACCTGACCTCTTGAGCAGCCAGCCAGGTTTGTTTACTATTGGCAAACAGGGTATCCTGGTTTCAAAAGGGGTGGGGATAAAGGGAATCTTTAAATGGCTCTTTAAAAGGTTCGCAAGGCTTCTGGAACTTCAAATAGCCCTGAGAAAACATCTTAATGATTTCAGTGTAAACGAATCAGAAACATATGGCTTAAATTTCCCTTAAAATACACACACATAATTAAGGGGGAAAAGTGCTTGGCAAAAATGAATTTGGGGTTTTATCAAACCCAACATTTGAGAAATCAGTTTGACAAATCCAAAGCACAGTTGAGCCTTGTCCATCTCTGCATCTACCATGTGGGTTTTCTTTTTAAACACCCCCATGGTCCTATCTCTAGCATCAGAGACTTTGCACTTAAATTTCAGGGCTTCTATAGCTTGTATGTTAGAAATAGACAGACTATGCAAATTCAGGAGAGGTGGTCAGAATGCCTCCTTTTCTCTTGAACCATTTTACATTTTTAAGGACTAGGAGCTTTCCAAGAATGGTCTAACCATTCCCTCCAGAGTCCAAAGGTGTCTTCTGGGAATTGATGAGGAAGTACATTTAAAGTACATTTATTGAACACCTTCATTGAACCAAAAGTCATGTTAGGTATCGAATCAACAAAGATAAAAATGAGAAAGTCCCTGCCCTCAAGGAGCCTATTTCTATATCCACATAGAAAATAAATGCAAAGGAAAGGAAATGTAAGACGTATACAAACTTTTCAGATGCCCTCTCAATATCAATACAATGCCATAGGAACTAGCAGAAAGATTCAGTATTTGGGGGGGGGAACCTTCTGTGATATATATTCAGAAAGACATGGGTAAGAATCACATGGGATGGACAGATATGGATGATGGGCTTCAATTTACATCACTGAAGGGAAGTTTCTTATATTTCTGCTGTGTCAAATTTGCTTTTAATTAGGATCAACAACACACCACAGGCACACACAAAACACACACACATACACACACACACACACAATCACACACACACACACGGGAACCTTGGTCTCCTAGTTGTAAGAGTTGAGTTTTACCCCATTTTTCCCATCAGGATCTCATGGCCATCTCTTCCCCAGGTTATTACATGAAGGGATTGTTCCCACTTTTCTGCTTTCTTATTTGTTGTCCTTTTCCATTAGAACATAAGCTTTTGTAGGGCAGGGACTGTCTTACTTTGCTTGTATTTTTATCCCTAATGCCTGGCACAATGGCAGATGATGATGATGATGATGATGATGATGATGATGATGACTAGCCTACAAATTGACTTAGCACCCAACAGGCCCAGATATTCCAGGCAACAAAGCATAGACTATACACTTAATAAATTGTTGCTAATTGTTTGCTAGGCAATGTAAAGAAATAAAAGAATGGAAAGATAACTTATTTCCTTGAGGAGTTTAATTGGTTTATGGTTACAAAGAGATGAGCAGGGAGCAGACATTTGTTAATTATCTACTATATTCCAGGAGATTATCTCACTTGATCCTTACAACAATCCTATGAGACAGGTATTATTATGATCTCTACTTTACATTTGAGGAAACTAAGGCAGAGAGTTGAAATGACTTGCCTATCCTCATGCATGTTTCAGAATTTCATTTTTCCCAGCTGCCCAAATATAAACAAAGGAAGTGAAAATTAGAAATAAGTTAATATAACACAAAACAAGGTCAGAGAAAACTGACCCACCCAACAATCCATTAAAGAGAAATCTCTGCATTTGAATAAAACATACTTACGAATATGAGAGATGGCTCTGAGAAATTCACTGAATTTGAGAGATGGAAAAGCCCTCAGCAGCCATCTGGTAGCAAACATTAAGTGACTGTCAGAGTTCTAGAAGAAAAGGGAACCCAGCACTCCTAAATATTATCCATTCCCCTTTGGAACAGTTCTCTTTATTAAGAAGCGTTGCTTTGTTTTATCTTGTTTTCCTGATGTTAAACTTAAATTGGTTTTTATGATACTCCCATCTGTTCTTGGCTTCCCCTCCTGGAGCCAAGAACAAAGCTAATCCCTCTTCTAGGAATCTAGGTGGCCAGTAGTAGATAATGTGTTGGCTTTGGGATTAGAGAGACTTGAGTTCAAAATCTGGCCTCAAGACTTTACTCTCTGTGTGATCTTAAGACTGTGTGCCTCAATTTTCTCATTTGTAAAATGAGATGGATAGGAAATGGCAAACCACTCCAGGATCTTTGCCAAATAGGATCACTAAGAAGTAGACATGATTGAAATGACCCATCAGCAAACAACAAAGCCCCCTTTTTATATCACAAGGCTTAAAATACTTGAAAATCACTTTGGGGTCCTCTCTTGAATCTGCTTTTCTTCACATTGAACATGCCCAGTTCCTTAAAAAGATCTTCACATGATTGCCCCTGAAAGTTCTTCCCTATTCTAGTTGTCTTTCTCTCAACATTCTCCAATTTCTTTTTACCTTGAAGTCAAAAAGTAAATCATCTTCCATATAATTTTGATGTGTTTTATGATCCAAAATCTTGTGAAACTGAAAATTCCTTCATGGTACGTGCAGGGCTCTGTTGTTCACCAAAATATTTCTCTTTTGATATTTGCTAGAGCTGGTGTTGGAACCAGAATGTTCAATGCTCCAATAACTCCTGTAACAATGATATTGCTAGGTGACTGGCCAACACATTTAGCCTATGTGTGTCTAAATTGCCTCCCTATGTCTCAAACTCAGATAAGCTGGGACCCACTCAGGTGGAGGAACTTATGATCCCATGAGTTATCTACAATGATAAAATTACCGATGCTTCTCATATTCATGTACGTCAATGACAAAACAGCCCCTTGATTAAAAACAGTGAAGACAGCCCCCTCATTAACTTCCCTGGAAATTAATTTTGCATGTTTTCACATAGGAACCTGGGTGGAAAATAAAGCAAAGGAAAATCGACCAGATGTCTTTTGAACTTAAACTGAATCACCGAATTATGACAGTCACTTCCACGTGCCCAGGGAGATGGACTGACATATGCTCTATATTAAGAATATTCTCTTGTGCTTTGACAGAAGGGCAGGGAAGAAAATATCCACTGGGGAATGGAGTGATTGGGCACACATATGTAGGAAACAGAACAGGGAAGAAGGAAATGAATTCTAATCCGTGTTTATAAGGATAGGGATAAGAACTATGATCTCATTGAAAGAAGAAAACTAGATAAGGACACTTACTATCAATGCAAGCTGATATCTTGCCTGCAACATTGGTCTTGGAGAAGTGTTTAGAGCACTGAGAAGTTAAATGACTCACCCAAGGTCATGCAATAAGTGTGAATCAGAAGCAGCACATAAATCCAAGTTACCCTGGTTTTAGTCCAGTTCCCTACTCCCTCTCTATTCTGATGTCTCTTAGTCTGGTCTAGAAGTCCAGAAATGAGTAGAGGAATCAGCATTAGTTTTAACACAACTTCTGCCCACTGATACTAATGCTGCTTTGGTCTTCTGAGGACAACAATCAGGGTAAGTCTAATATGTTTAATTTCTCTATCTATCTAGCTCTGTCTCTGATTGTCTCTGAGTGCGTGTGTGTGTATGGGGGGGGGGGTTGTCTGTTTCTGTCTCTATCTTTGTCTCTCACACACCCCTTCAAATATTAAAAGGCAGAGATCATATCCTCATCCCAAACTCCAATCTCTTCCACATGCCAAATATCTCTAGTTCCTTCCCATGATCCTAATATTTCATGGATCTAAGTCCCATCATCACCTGATCCCTAAAGTCCTTTCAAGCTCAAAGTCCTTGGCCCTATGGAATTGGCCACAGCATAATAGTCTGAGTACCAAAACACAAGTTAGGAAGAAATGGATTCCAGTCCTAACCCTTGGTTCATACTGCTGATGCAATCTTTGACAAGTCACCTAAGCTCTTAGTGCCCTAGAAAACACTGTCAAACTACTTGTTATAATAAAACTGCTTATCTGCATGGATAAAGGAAGTTTCTACCCAAATACCCCCAAATCCATGGATCTAAAAGGATGAAGAAAAAAGAGGAAGAGGAGAAATTAAGACAAAGATGTGACAATATTTCCCTTCTTTTGGACATCTTTCAGCTTGTCAGTATCCATCCTAAACCGTGGAGACTAACAAACAGAACCCCTTCAAAGTGCTCTGTTCCAAGTTTCAATATGGCAAGGGGCCAATGATCAAATCAATGTACATTTTTCCTCCAAAGATACTGATCACTCTTGTACATTCCCAGATCTTCCCATGAAGCTTTCGGAGGGATTCCACCTCAAACAATGAAAGCTTCCCTCAAAATTCTTTGATATCGGATCCATACCAGAAAAGCTTTCTCACTGCTTATCTGTTTCTCATCCTTCCTTTCTGAATGGCCAGCCCCCTTTCAAGAGCACCCTTCCCTTCCCTATGTGACATCTTTTATTGCCCTTTCTGGTGCACAAGGAGCCATCAGTGACCCACTTTGGGGTACTCATACACTTCACATGTGTCTGTCCGGGGCCCTTTAAAGCACTTGTAATCTTAATTCTTCAGAGGCTGATGTTAATATCCTATGAATCAGAGCCATTCCGAGGGGATTGCTGCTTCTCTGACCTAGCAGGACCTTCATTATTTCTGTAGGCTACCACAATCAAGAACCTAGATAAGGCTCTGTTGATGACAGAGAGAAGTAAGAGCTGCCTAATACTTATTCAGTCTGATTTTTAACATATACTTGTTGATTATTCCCAATAAACATGTCATTAGTACTATTGCAATTTAAAGGTATCAAACCCCAAATCTGGCAGTACTCTGGGATAATTCACTTGCTAGCAATAAGCAGAGGATTTCTAAACAAAGCTATCTCTGTGATATATCTCTCTAAATCCCTAGCTAAATGTCAGCTCTTATAATTACTAATCTCATGCTGAGAAAAAATGTACACTGCTATAACAAAGTGATGTCCAAAATTCTGTCTATTCTCTGTTAACTCAAAAACATTCTCCTATTTTCATCAAGGATACTGTTGAAATGTGTGTAGATCATTTTCATAAAGATTTTATAAAGATAAGGAAGGAGACACATGGCCCTGGCTTTTTTTTTTAATGTGCCAAGAGTGATATATTACACAAACATTTTATCCATAGAAATGAGCATTTTAAGTATCGTAGGTATAAATGCTTTTGTTGGAAGTGTGAATCATCACATCCAATTCTGCTTCCAAGGGCTGGATCGTGTTGTTCCTCCACCCCTCTCCTAAGCCAGAACTGTGAAGATTCCACAAAAGAAAATGATCCTTGTGTGAATATCCTTCCAGATAATGCCATGAGAATTCTCACTTGTTACTGCCTCTCCTTCCTCCTCAAATTTGCTTGTAATTAGCTTCTAATATTCACCTGTGGGCCCACTGTATTTCCCCCATCCCCTTACTAGAATGTAAGCTCTCTAAAAGCAAAAATCATGCTTTCCACTTTGTCTTTGTATCCCGAGTCTAGCAAATAGTAGGTACTTAATAAATGCTGGTACGATTAAAATGGAGTTACCTCTTCCACTATAGGGACAAAACTACCAGCTACTGAATGTGAATAAACAGCATTAAATAAACAAGGAATGATGGAGGGAAATGGATCTGTAGGGAGTGTCTGGAAGCTGAAATAAAAGCATCCAACCACAAGAAGCTTATGTCCTTCAGGAGTCACTGGAAAAATACTAGCTGACCTCTTTTCTCAGGAGAATATTTTATTTTTATTTCTCAGACATCAAGAGTATTGGAGAAAGTTTTGTGAGGCAAGTGATCTTTTAAGAGATGCCTTTGAGGATATTTCACAGCCTGGAACAAAACAACAAAAGGGGATGCGTGACCATGGGAAGGGAGTGGCTGCTCAAAATATGTCGGAATGGCCAGCTGCCTGACTTCTTCTCATGGCATCAAGAGTGGTGGCCATCACCGCTGCTTTGAGATTACACCCAAGTGGCTATGAGGCAGACTGGAAATATATGTATTCATTTCGGGGAAATGAGCGCTTATGAAGTACTTACATGTGCCAGGAACTTGGGGTGCCATGACAAAAATGACAATAGTGCTAACCCTTTAGAAGTCTATGTTTTATTGATTTTGTGAGTACGTGTAGGACAATAAAGCTGAATTCTTCTACCCTGTGCTGTGGCCTTCTAGTATCAAAGATCTGGAATAGGTACATGTCTAACTTTATTCTATAAGGGAAAACAAGCCTAAAAATTCTATTTGCCTTTCTTTTAGGAGACTTGTCCTTTCCTATGTAACGTCACAATGTCAGTCAATCAGTCAGCAAACAGTTATTAACCATTTTGTGCCAGAAATTTATTAAGCATTGACTGGGGAGGGGAGGACACACAAAAGGGCAAAAACATGGTGGTTGTCCTAAAGAAGTATATATTCTAATAAGGAACAATAACAAATGTAAACAACTTGGGAGTATTAAGTTCTCACTTAATAGACAGTAGGCCCTGTACTAAACACCAGAGATATAAATACAAGAGTCAAGGATCATAACTTCTACAAAGATTGTACATTTCCATTAGGGCTCCCTTTGACCACATTGAGGGATGAGTTTTCCACTATGAGCTCTGATGGTACTTGACCCAAGTTCATCTAAATTACTGACCTTGACACAGAAGGACTATTGTGCCTAATGAGATGGACATTTTCCCTGAGTCTGTATTGACACGATTGAAGTGTTCAGTAGCTATGATGTAGCCAAGTCATAGAGCTAACCCAAGTGTATGGAATTCATCCTCCCAGAAAAGCTGGGCTTTGGGTAACTCTTCTAGGAATCAAAGCTCCTCAGAGCTGGAGAGACCTTCAATCTCTTTATTTTTCACTTGACATTCAAAGAGGAACTTGCCCAAACAGGCTGAATTTGAGGTTCAAATCCAAACAGGTCTTCTTCATTCTATCCCAATAATTTTTCTATTATACTATACTACCTTCCTCCAACCCCTGCCAATATTACCCAAGATTCCCATATAGTTGATATTATTTGGAATCTGAATCTGCAGACATTTCTAATCATCTATACCAAGAATCCCTCAGGGAAAACCTCAGAGAAATGGATGGTTTGTTCTTAAATCAATACAGCTATATTCTGTGATTTTCTGACTTAAGTGCTAAGTCAGGTCACAGTCCATCTCTACCTTGGTGAACGTGTATTAGAGTGTTTTCTGAGAATCTGAGGGAAGAGGTGAGATGCCCAAGGTGACATGATTCATAACAGAGATGGGACCTAGGCCCAGGTCAATGACACTTCCATGACAGGCTGCTTATTTCCTATTGGTAAATAAGAGTAAAAATCATAAAGCTAGTTGCCTCAGTCACTGTGACTTCAGTTGAGACAATATAACCAGGATAACATAATTATCTCCTGGTTTTAAAACAAAGGGTAAAAACCTTCTTGTGGATATAGAGAAAGGTAGCTAGATTTGAAATGAGCATTTCTGTGTTCAAATCATATGTCAGATATGTAATAGCAAATCATTTAATATTTATGAGTCTCTGCTTTTTTATTGGTTAAAATTAAGATAATCACAACATTAATCAACACTGGAGTTATTGTAAAAATCTGAAAAGACAGGGTATGTAAAGTGCTTTGCAAACTTCACACTGCTATCTTACCATCACTTATAATCAATAAGGTAACATGAGCAGGATTGGAGTGGGCTGCTTAACAATCAATCATATGCCCTCTGTTCCTTCATAACTGACATGCACCTTTCTAATTTTTCTTCTCTTTGCTTCTTTTCCCCTGTAACATTTTTTACCTTTTCATGTCTCTAATATCCTCCCTCAGTTTGACTTCCAATTTATTTCCCCCAGACCGACCTGCTTTTCAGTTTAGCCTGATTTTGCCCTTGGCTGGGCTTCCTAAGAGCCAAGTCACTTTGGAAAAGGAGGACTTTTAGCTGGAGTCAAAAAGGGAAATGGTCCTAACCTTTTTACATAATTGCCTCCTGGAATTCTAGGCTCATGTGACTTGGTTTGTTGATCCCCATCTATATTTCAGATATAATTCAATAATGTTATAGCCTCCTCTGAGGGATGGTCAAAAGGTTCATTCTCAATAAAGGGTCCCTTGGGAGGAACTCCTCCTTAACCCAGAGGGCCCATGGAGCCAAAATAATAATCCTCACAGAGTCTTCCATAAAGCTACCAAAATTCAAAAACAGCATCCTGAGAGCTACAGGTAGAGATTTAGCAGCTGGATTAGTGCCAGGGATGGTCATCTCTGGGCAGAAAGACAACCAATCTCACTTGCGATGCATTCTCTGTATAAACTGTTTCATCTATAGGCTGCCCACCATGTGTAGAATGCTTTTTTTTTTTTTTTAACTTTCCTCACTTGTGCTTCAATGAATCACCAGTTATCTTAAAAGCAAGATCAGATACCACAGGGATCCTACATGAGGCCTTTCCTTATTACCCTAGTTAACAATGCTCAATTCCATCAAAATTACTTAGGATTTATTTCATAAATTATGTATATTTATTTATCTACATAAGTCCTTTCCACAAAATTTAAACTCCTTGAGGGTAGGAACTTTGGGTTTTGCATATTCATTCC
Source organism: Sarcophilus harrisii (assembly GCF_902635505.1). NCBI lineage: Eukaryota > Metazoa > Chordata > Mammalia > Dasyuromorphia > Dasyuridae > Sarcophilus > Sarcophilus harrisii. Next base: position 10,013,415 of record NC_045426.1, on the reverse strand, counting down.
TAGTACCTAGTAAAATATCTAGGGCATAATATGTGTTCAATAACTACTCATTGTATCAAATCAAATGCTCTTCATGTGACCACTGGTTTTGATCTGTTCTTCTATTTTATTACTTAATGTACAAAAAGAAAGAGTAGAAAGAAAAGAGATATTTTCGCCAAAAATCAAGACATCCCTACTTTGTGCAGTAATAGATTGAACCCAGAAGCCACCTTGGGTAAACCAGAATATATAGTGGATTTCAGATTTCAACATCAACTGCCATTGATGTCTAGCACAAGACCACAGCCAGAGTTCAAGCAGACAACAGCCAATCCTATTTGACACACAGGAGTTTAAGCTACCAAGAAACAGGCAAGTTTTTCCTTTGTGGGAGGCAAATGAACCAGCGTGCATTCGTCAAAGCCAATGTCCAAGCTCCATACATATATTTAAGGAATCAGCAGGACACTTCTAAGCTGAAGAGACTTTGATAAAATATTTTCTGCAGCTACAAAAAAGAAATGATTGTTGGGGTAGAGTTTGAACTAAGCAAAATGGAAACAGAAATTTTCATAAAGTTCCCCCACACACACCCCAAGCAATCACTCATTCCCCATCCAAACAGTATTGGGAAACCCAGTTGACCTTTGTCAGTTGTTCAGAAAGGCCTTAGTGGACACACAGCTGTTCTGTGTGTGGGAGATAGGAAGACCCCAAAGGGACATTAAATAGGAAATTTGATAGTTCTTTGGAGACTTTTTTGAATCAAATGCTAATTTCTAGATAAGGTGAAATTGAATCTGATCCCGTGCTGCACTGGCCATGTTGATTTTGCTTTGGAGTCATAGTAGGTTTCCTTTCTAAGATGTGGGACATCAATGATGGAGAAAGCATAAAAACTATAAAGATTTTTAAGGAAAGCTACAGAAAGACTTGGAACATTCAAAATACAGTATAATTAAAACTCCCTAAAATCTTTAATTGCTCATGTAACTTGCAAGCAACTGTGGTTTTAAAAAGCCTTTCTTAATTATTTTATATCTTGAAATATGCTCCATAGAGTCTAGTTAATTTTAACTCTTCCTTTGTGAATCTATATCTCCTGCACTGAAAACAGGAACGGCTGCCAATTTCATGGCAACATCTCTGCCTCATCTAATTTACGAGGATGGTTCTAATAGTTGGATAATTGCCACGAGTTGGAGGACACAACCTCATGATGTGATACCAAGCATCTGAAACTACCTTCCTTTGATTATGTCCACTCAGAACAAAAGGGTCTGTCTTATCATAAGACACCTGGCTCAGGCCTGATGCTCTACAGGGAAGCCAACTTTGATGAAGAAATCCTTCTGGGAATCAGGAATATCTGAGTTCACATCACGGCTCAGACACTTGAAGACTGAGACCCAGAAAAGAAAGAAAATTTCCCATGATGTGCTTCAATCTAGAAGCAGAAGACAAGTTCTCTGGATTCTCTCAATTTCCCCTTATACAGCACCTTTTTCCCCCTCCAATAGATGCCTCTGCCAACACAAATCCTGTGTTGGAACACAGTGCTGACTACTATGCTGTTTTGAAGTGGAAGACAGATTACTTTTGTGTTCCTTGGCCACAGAAGGTACAAGTAGGAATAATGGGGAGAAACTAGAGAAACAGTCATATGGAAAGTACTGTCCTAAAGTAGAAAGTGTGGGCCCAGGAGACTGTGCGGTTGCCTCTCAGCATAGATTTTCAAGGGAACAAAGGACAGTTATTTATTGGAGCTGGCTTTTGGTATAGAAAATATTCTTGTCACCATAAGTTTGATTAGAAGGCTTTCAGGACTTATCCAAATTTCACATTAGTGAATATACAAAAATTTAAAACTATTTATCTTAAAATGAGCTGTTAATCTCCCTAAGCCTTAGTTTCTTCACCTGTAAAATGAAAATTAAAAAGAAGGGTCACTGTAGGGACCAAAGACCTATGTATCATAATTGTGATTATTCTAGAGATGGAATCTGGACATTTGAGGTTCTTTCCCAAACATAATGAATGCTCTATTCTGGGAATGAATCCCTTTCAAATCCTCTCAATCATCTCCCACTGTGTGGTTGGCTTATTCTAGCCAGTAACAATAGTATTTACATATAACTCATTTATACACTGTTTTTCTACCAACAATTTTATAGAGTAGTTTTACATTTCCATTTTTTCCCCCTACAGTGTTTTGTTTTTTAAAATTCATGTAAAGATAGTTTCATTTCTGTAAGCATTGGGGTATAGTGTGAACTAAGCAAAATGGAAACAGATATTTTCATGAAGTTCCCCCCACACCCCAAGCAATCACTCATTATGTTCCAAATTTTCCCCCCTTTCTATCTTACCTCCCTCCTCCCTAAGTCAGCAAACAATCTGAGATAGGTTAAAAATGTGCAATCCTTTTAAACATATTTCCATATTCATTGTGTTGATGAATTTGCAAGAAAAATCAGATATAAAGGAAAATAAACAAGATATAAAACAAACAAATAAAAAGGTGAAAACACTATGCCTCAGTCTTCATTCACCCTCTATAGTTGTCTCTCTGGATATGGATGACGTATTTCATGCCAAGTTCATTGGATTGCATTGAATCATTGCATTATGGAGAAGGGTAAAGTCTATCACAGTTGAACATCACATAATCTTACTGTTAACTGTGTAGAAAGTTCTTCTGATTTAGCTTACATCACTCAGCATCAGTTCATATAAGTCTTTCCAGGCTTTTCTGATTCTCATCATTTCTTATACAACAATAAAAATAATATTCCATTACATTCATATACCATAACTTATTCAGTTATTCCCCAACTGATGGGCATCCACTCAGTGTCCAGTTCCTTGCCACTACAAAAAGGGCTGCCACAAACATTTTTGCATATATGGATCTTTTTCCTTCTTTTATGCTCTCTTAGGAATATCCCCATTTGTAAATCCAGCAACTGAGGTCCAGAAATGGTAAAGCAACTTGCCCATGATCCCATGAGTAGAAGGTGACCTATGCAGTTTTGATGGCATAGAACTTCATGCTCAGTATTCTTAATACTAAACAAATCAAATTAAAAATCATATGCATTTATTTAACACTTATATGTAAGGCACTGTCTATACTACCAACTCCAATACCCTAACACAACCATTCAACATGGAGAAGTCAGTGAATGTGACTCAGTTCCTCCCCAGTGCCCTCTGTCACCCTGGAGACTAGCTGCAAAATACCTTCTGTTCTCCCCAATCATTCATTCTAGAGACATCAGAGAGGAAAATGGAGGTCTGGCAGCAGGAGCTCTTACCCTGTTTACCTGCCACCTTCCACTGTGCCCATGGTAAAAAAAAAAAGTCCCACCACCTCTTACTTTCCTTATCCTTTTTTCCCTCAGTCACTAACCAGCATCTTGCCCTTATATTGGGTGATTTCAACATCCATGTTCATATCCCACCAAGCTTCCTAAAACTGCCATTTCTCAATTTCCTTGAATGCTATGATCAACTACTTCACTGAGCTCAATCATACATAGGGATGGTTATTCTCTGGGTCTCACTATACCCAAAAGTGTTCTAGTTTCTTAACCTAAAACTCTCCTACTACTGTATCTCTCACTATACCTCAGTCCTTCCAACAAATTGTTCTCCCTCATTTTAACATTTGAAACTTCCACCTCTCAGGAATTTCTTGGGTCATTACCATTGCTCTGATTTCACTTTCCTCCCTATCCAATATCCATGCTAGTGTTGACAATTCAATTCATCAATGTTCGGTCCTCTGCAATCTCTCAGCCACTTTTATATCTCTTCTCATGTCTTGTGCAACTTGGACCTTTGATTACTTTAGCCATCTACAACCATCAGCCCAATTAATACACTGCTGAATATAGCTAGAGAGTATTACATAACTCTTTTGACTAAATATATTAGAAATTCATGGTATGTAACACTACTTAGCCTCTTATAATAGCAAGCAGGTCTTTTATTCCTTTCCAATTGATTCCCCATCTCATTTCCCAAAGAATATATTGAAAACGTCTTCTCTCATCAAACTTTTAAACCTTTCCCTCCCCTCTCCTCTCAAATAAGGATCTTGAATCTCCCTTACTGAAAAAATTGAGGCCATCTACTGTGAGCTCCTGCTGCTCCCCTTCTCATCACAAAACACTGACATTCTCCACCATTCTCTCTCCTTCCAAGCTCTTGTAATGTGGCAGCCTTTCTCCTTGCTCACATCAACCCTTCTATATGGGCAATTGGACAAATCTTTCACCCTTCTCTAATCTTCAATAATTTCCTCTCTATTTATTGGTTCTTTATTATCTACAAAGGTACATTTTCACCCCATATGAAACCTTCATTAGACACTATCAAGTCTTCTGAATACCTGCAGTTATCTCTTCTCCTATTCTCAGATAAATATCTAGAAAAATCTGATAATATTCACTGCTTCCATTTTCTCTCCTCTCACTTGCTCACTCCTCAACCTTCTGCAATCTGGCTTCAGACCTCATCACTCAAATTACCTTTGGCCTTTTCATAATCTTCTTCCTTGAGCCCTCTTTGCTGCTTTTGATAATGATGACCACTTATTCCTGTATATTCTCTCCTGCCTGGATTTTCATACTATTCTTCTTCCCTTGTTCTTCTCCTACAAGTCCACTCATTTCTTCTCCTTTTCTTTTGAAACAGTTTCAAGTCCTGCTAATTCTGCTTCTCCAGCATCTCTCATGTCCATCCCTTTCTTGTTACTCACAAGGCTAGAATGCTCTTCATAACTCCTCAATCAAATTATTGCAGTGGCCTCTCTTACTTGATCTCCCAGCCTCATTTTTCCTAATTCCATCCCATCTTCCATAGTTACACAAATGATTTTAATTACATGGCTGCTTCACTTCTGTGCTCAATAAATGATAGTGACTTTCTATTCACTCTAAAATGAAATGACGTCTCTGTTTTACTTTTAAAGTCTTTAACCGCTTAGTCCCAACCTCTCTTTCCAGCCTCAGTGAATATTACTCTCTCTTCCACACCTGGAATCCTTATTCCTTAACTTCCTTATCCCATTTCCAAGCATTTGCATTGCCAAAACCCAATACTCAATACTCACTTCTGCTTTAGAGAATCCCTCCTATTCTTCAAGAGTCAGTGTTCTTCTTCCTCATCAATCTTGTATTCAATTACTTCATATTTATTCTGTATATGTTTATATATGTAGTTATTTGGTCCCCAATCAAAAGCCAATCAGTACAGACAATAAATGGCTATTAAATTCCTAATATATATATATACTTTGTTAGACATTAGGAAATACAAAAAAAGGCAAAAGTTTCCCTGCTTTCAAAAAACCTCACAGTCTAAATAAAGTCTTTGAGAAAGAGTTGTATCCCTAGTGCCTAGCACAAGCCTGGCCCAGAATAAGGACTTAACACATGTAATTTGAATGACAGAAATAGTGATACAAAAGCAAAATGAAAAGTAATCCCTGCCCTCAGAGAATTTATTTCTTATATCATGGTTCTAGCACTCTGCTCTATGTTGTTGTGTGGTGGACATCTAAAGGAAAAAGAGGATTGAGCATGTCACATTTCCAGTTTCCCTGACATTTAGGCCAATAAATCAAGGTGTGGGTATTTCATAGCATGGCAAAAAGTTCTATAACTTAATAGATATACTGTAAACAGTCATAGCTAATAAACATTAGAAGCAGAAACTAAATATAGAGCTTTTTGATCCCATCTCTCCCACAATAGGTGTGTTATGAAATACTCCCCTGAAGACATTTCATTTCAAAACAGACAAGTAGATAGATAGATATAGGAAAGATTTCTAGATAATAGATAGATAGATAGATAGATAGACAGATAGACAGATAGGATCAAATACAGTGTGAAAAAGCAAAGGAATAGGGCAGAAATCCTTAGCAGGAAGACAAATTTACTCTAGGTCTGTCCATAGATCTGTCCTTAGATCTGTATCTAACTTGTCAAAATAAATCTCTCCTGGTATCAGCCCATAAGTCTCATGGATAAGTGACCTGAGTCTTCCCAGCTCAAGTCCCTTGGTCCCAATATCAAATGGCTACAAACTAGACTTACCCTTGTTGTACATGTTGGTTGGAACTTGAACATCACTCAGACTAATGTTGACAGGTAAGTTGTTAAAATGGTCATTTGGAACCAAGATGAACTCCTTCCCCAGCTCCAAATATTTTCCTTCCTCATCTTGTTCATTAATCAGGACTGCGTTGAAATATTCATACTGAAAGAAGAAATCAAATGGAGTTCATTGTTACGTGTGTATATCTGATTTGGGTATTCAATGAGTTTTCCAATAATTTTTCATTCTTTACCATCCATATGTGAGTATGTCTTTAAAAAAAAAAGGTTTATTTCAGCTGAAAGATAAAAAAAATTGAGCCTACCCACCTACAGAAGGTAAAGGAAAGGGATTAAGCCTTCACTGGTTTAGGGAACTCCTATGGAAGCGAATCTATAAATGCAGATCACCGAATGCTCTGCAATTTTGGCCCAAAGAGAAAGCTGACTGAAAAAGTTATCCTTTACAATATCCTCACTCTCTTCCTAAGTTCAAATCTTACCTCAGATGCCACTTAGTTTTATGACCCTAGTCAGATCATTTAACCTCCTTTACTTTAGTTTCCTCCTCTGTAAAACAAGCTGGAGAAGGAAATTGCACACCATTCCAGTATCTTTGCCAAGAAATGACTGAACAGCATGGTGCCCTAAATATATCTATATCTATCTATATTTAATATTAATGTTTGTAAAACCCAGCGCATTTTATAATGTGTAAATGATCTCCTAGTACAGCTTCTCCTTATTAGTTGTTCGCAGTTTGGCTTCTACCTCTTGCAACCTGATTATAACTGCTTTTCCCAAAGTCATCAGTGATTTCTAAACTGCTAAGCCTAGAGACCTGTTCCCAATACTCCTTCTGCTTGACCTCTCTGCTCTGGAGAATACCCTGTCCTCTGGAGTTTTGTGACATTGCTTTATCCTGATCTTTTTTTGACCTGTCTACTCTCTTGTTTTCATACTCATCTTTAGGATTTTAATTATCCATCCATATTCTAATGTCTTTATATAGCTATGCCCCATAATTTGGGGCATACTTCTCTTCTTTCACTTGATTTCTCAGAGATCTCATTGTCTCCCAAGGAGTCTTCCATTATCTCAATGAAGATGGCCTTCAACATCTCATCTTTCAGAGCTCAAACTCCACACCTGTAATTAACGTCTTTAAACATTCAGCTAATTATCCCACAGACATCTCAAACTCATTATTTCCAACATGGTAATTGTTATCTCCCCTCCCAATTCTCTCCCTCTTCTCAACACTCTCTTTTTCTTTCAATGTCATTCTATTAGTTATAAATATTTACAACCTAACATATATCCACAACTCTTCATTCACCCCACCCTCATAGCAAATTGGTTACCAGACTTTTGGAATTCTAATCCCTCTCCATTTTTATATAATGAGAATTACTCAACACTCAAATGACTATCATGCCCATAATGGACTTTAATTTCTCACTAGTCTCTTAATTGGTCGGTCACTTTACCTTAATTATGTGCGATAGTGCTGAGTCAGATACAATTGGACTCAACTTCAGACTCTTACTAACTGTGTAATCTGGGGTCATTGTACCTCACCAAGCCTCTTGTTTCCATTTATTTAAAATAAGGAATTTGGACTCAGTCTCCAAGGTTCCTTCTCGCTATGAGTTTATGATTCTATAATCTTATGAGCTTTCTCTAATTCATCTTCCAAATGGCTTCCAAATTGATCTTATTTGATCACAAATTCAATCAAGTTGCTCTCCACAAGACCCTTTATTTGGTTCCTTATTATTGCTGGAATGAAGTACTTTTTTTTTTTTGTTTGCTTGTAAAATGCGTCAGAAGGTAATTCCATTCTAGCTTTCCAGACTGATCTCATTGAAGAGACTATAAATCAATAGAGAATAGAGGAATTTAATTATCAAGGCTAAAGTTTGACAAATTAAGTCTTGAGGCTGGCACCCTGTTTTAAAAAAATAGGGGTTGTTAGCACATCAAAAATAATGTAGTTCATGTATTTGTTTTCTTCCATTTTGGATCACAAATGATTTTCACTAGAAATAAAGATAGAAGCAGAAAGATTCAGAAGTACAGGTTCCTTCTATGGGTAAATCTCATTATTAAATCCAACTATAGACATTCTTTCAAGATCATATTTGTCTTTTATGTGCCCTTTATTATTCCCTTTCAGCAATACCTATTTGCTACAGACCCTTCTATTTCCTTGATCCAGAATGAGGTGAGCTGTCCAGCATCTGATGTTGCAGGGGAAGTTGAAAGGTGGAATTAGATAGACATCTTGTCATAGGATCCTAGATATAGATCTGGAAGATCTAGATCATCCAATCCAGTGATGTCAAACTAACATAGGAATGGATCCCTACAGGCAGCTTACTGACTTAGAAAATCACAAATTAGCATTATCCACTTTTTATTGTATTTTAATTTATTTTGTCAAATATGTCTTCATTGCATTTAAATCTCCTTCTGGCTCCACTTAGGCAAGCTGGGAACTTGACATCTCAGATGTAATCTATCCTCCTTCATTTTATAAATTAATAAATGGAGACCAAGAGACATCAAATGTCATGTTCCAGGTCACACAGGTAATGCATGGCAGAACAGGGATTTGATGTAGTTCTCAGTCTCCAGATCCTTTTTTTCCTCTTCCACCATGATGCTTCCCTGGAATATATACCTGCCCATTAGAAATTGTGTTTAGTTGAACTCTTTTAGGCAATCAAGCCTTCTCTGTCTCCCCACACTCACACCAAGTAACTATCACCTCCAGGCAAATAATGAGATACACAGGATAAAATTAATATACATATATATATGCAAATACAAATGTGAGTAAAGCTTTATCACACTCCTTTACACAAAAAGGCACTTAAATAACAGGCATGTAGGCATGGATGATTAGCCTCCATCGATCCCACAGTGTGCTCAATCACATGAGCGAATTATCTCAGAGACACTTCAGGTCCCCCCCCACACACACACACTGAAAGTTTCCTAGTATATAGAACATTGAGATGATGCATGCTATGTATTATACTAAATGACATCTTAATCTTTTCAGGACCAAAGCACTTCCCAGAAAGTTAACAATGCTAAGAGGAGCCTTCCAGGCTATTGTTTCCCATAACCAGATAGCTAATTTATTGAAAAATGAATTGTATGCTGGTTCTCAACAGAATGATGTGATAATTTCTTTTTCTTTCTTTTTTCCTGAACTCTTTTTTTGTGTCCAGATTTCTTATGGGGCCTTTGATTTCCCAAGTAATTAAATTATCCACAAAGCTCAGAATGCCAATGAAGTCAGGAAGAAACCAGAGATGGCTGATTTCCCAAAGGAAACCTATCAGTTACCCATGATCAATGTACTTCCCTTTTCATCTCCCAGCGGATATGTACAGCCCATTCTTCCTTCGTAGGTCTAACACATGACATCAGAGTGGCTTAGCAATTAAGAAAAGAAGGATTTTGTGAGCTGTACAATCAGAGCTATCATTTTATCTCACCATTGAGGTCCATGGTCAGTCCATAAGGAAATTCCATTCAGTTTCCTTCTCCCAGGATTTCTAAGATACCACTCATTGGATTGAATGATATTCAATAGTCTATAGAGGAGAAGCATTTCAGTGGGGAATTAAGTTATGGGAGAACTCTTGCAGTTTCATCCACCTAGCTAGGTCTTGGGGTCTTATCCACCTTGGGAGACAGCCGGGCCCTAACTCACATTGATTCTGACTTCATGTACAATGCTCAGAGAAGGAGGACCACAATTGGAAGCCAGTAAAAACAATCATCAAGCCTTCCTATGATTAGAAACTGCTCCAGTTGAAGATTCCCTTCTAACTAAGAGTCCTAGCATCCATTCCTCTGAGACAGTAATTCATCTTTCTTAAGTTGCTTTTGCCCCATCATTCACTTGTTTTAAAACTTTCAATCATTTCCATTATTTATAGGGAGAATCCAAATATCCTTTGGCTGGTAGCATCTACATGATGATATAAGTTACCTTTCAACCTCATTTCTCATTGTTTTCCATTAACAAAACTCTTAGCCCCCACGAATATATATATTAGCTTTAAAGCATTACATGGAAGTTCCCCTTCCCTTTCCAGGAAAGTTTCTACCCAATCTACTTTGGCTTCCAAAAGTCTATTCATCCTTCAAAGCCTAGCTGAGCCCCATTTCCTGCCCCATGTTTTCCCCTTATCTCTCCAACCTTTAGTGGCTTCTCTCTTCTCTATACTCCTCATGGCACTAGCTGTCTGGATCACTCAGAATATTGAAACATTAATTGCTAAATTCTTTCATTTTAGTGGTGATAAATCAGTGGCCCAAATAGATTCAGTACCAAAGTCAATGTATAGTTGGTGGCAAAATCAGAAGGACAAATCATGTCTATTCAGGAAGTTACCTCCTGATGGTATTTATTAAAACTCGGTGCTCACAGCTTGTGTTTCTCCATAAACTAATATATCAAAAAGCATTTATTAAATGAAATTCTTTCCCAGGATTTGCCTATACTTTCCTTCTTCCCTAACTCAACTCTTCGGTGAATCAATTCACTTCTACATCTGAATCGCTTTCAACCTTGTCTTGTTATCAATCATGTCTTGCCAAACCTCAACACTGGATCCATCCCACCAGGAAACCCATCTGCTCTCATTCAAATTGAATTAAACAGATCTGAGCAAACCAAACTATGCTGATGGGGTCAGTTACAAATTTATGATACATGATCTCGACTAGTCCTTCACCAAAAGCATTTTTTTATGTCTCCCTGATCAGGTCATTTTCCCACACTCATCACAGAGGCTTTTACAAACATCTTTCTATCTACTCAAATCCCCCATAGCACCACTAATTCAAATCTTTCAGATAAACATTGTTCCCTATGCCTCAATTTAAAAAATTGTTATTTTTTGCACATATTAATAACTAATTATTGAATTGGAATAACATTTTTATGCTTCTTTGTCTAATAACTGTGGGAAATCCTGGACAAAGACTTACCCAGGATAATAACTAATCAAAAAGTAAAGAAATTCTAAATTTAGGGAATGGGTAGATTTCTTTTCATTATGGATAAGTAATATCCATAATATTGGATATATAATAAGCCAGATCTAGGAACATGGGGATGCTCCTTTTTTGTCAGAAATTGATAAGTCCTTTTCACCAAGATCTGGGTGATCCAAGACCCTCATTAGAATGAGCCCATATCTTATTATCAAATTTATTTTCTCATTAATTGTTAGAGTTGTTTACCATCCTCAGGAAAACTCATTTTTCCAATGGCATATAACTTGTGAGGCCCACCATAAGAATCTTTAGTATTGGAGAAAACCACCAATCTTTTTCATTAATAAAATGTTAGCATTGTTAATAAAGTGATTACTTATCCAGAAATGATGCATCTTAAACTTGTTAAACATCATATCAATAAAAATGAATGAGGTCATTCACCTTCTCATCTGTTCCTAATTGCACAGATCCTTCTCCGCATCTTTCCTTTCCTTAAACCTTATTTCATATAAAGAGAAAAGTCTTCAATTTGCTAGGGGGACCCTTGGTCCCACCTCCTTCCATTTTTCTAGCAGAATTTTCTCTTATATAATTTCTATTCTCTTTCATCTTCAATATCTTCCTATTTACTGGCTGCCTCCAGAAACACTTTTGTTTTCTTTATGCCTAAAAAGTCATTCCTTTGATCCTAGAATCCCCACTAACAGCTTTGCAATATCTTTCCAATACTTCATGCCTAAATTCCTTGAGAAAGTCATGCATATTAGGTGCTTCTCATTCTTCTAAACCCACTATGATTTGGCTTCCAATCTCCTCATTCCTCCAAAATGAATGAACAAAATGAAATTTGAAGAGGGGAGGGGCCAAGGGGATCAAGAAAGGTTTCTAGCAGAGATGGTAATGAGTTTAAACCATGAATGAAGCCAAATATTGTAAGAAATGGAGATCAGGTGGACATTCTAGGTATATGAGGAGGTCCGCAGAAAGGCAAGGAGACAGAGATGAAATGTCGATTTCACAGAGAAGCACAGAGGCCAATTTAGTCAAAATGCAGAATTATTGGGGGTGGCAGGTTAATGTTTAATATTACTGAAGAGATAAGAGGTACCCAAATTATAAAGAATTTTAAATACTGAATACAAGTTGTGCTTTAACCCTTAGGCAATAGGGAATCAATGAAGCTTCTTGAGCAGAAAAGTGCAATATGGGCTAAAAAGAGGGCTGGAACTTTGGAAATGTGTAATTGAAACAAGGATACTTACAGCAGGGTGCTCACTCAGTGTGACTGATGAGATAATGGTTCTCTAGTAATCATATATTTAGTACTTAATATGGTGATGTAATGGTTGTACAGGTGGCACATGCTCAGTGTGCTGTAGTGATGCAATTGTACTAGGGTATTTAAGGGATGAGAGGACTGGAGAGAGAGGCAGAGAGAGAGAGAAAAAGAGAGAGAGAAAGAGAGAATGTGTAAAAGAATGAGTGAGGAAAGTGTAAGAGTGAATGTGTGAGATTCACTCGATACTCAAGACTCAAGACTCAAGAATAAAGACTTCAGACTCTGCCCCTGACCATCCTTGTGGTAATTCTACTGCTAAGACCAAAGCCCATCCAGAGATCCTCCAGAAAGCTGGCCTGGACATTACAATGGGCAATATGGGGTTAGATTTTTTTTCTCTTGTCAAGAAAGAAGTCACTGACTCCTGTGCCTTTCTTTTTCTACCTAACATTCTAAATTAAGAATTGCCCCTTAGGAGAACTAATATCGGGGGGGGGGGGGCTTCTGCTGTCAACCAAAAGTTTTAATAGTAGATTTTTTGGTATCTATTGTAATTATAACACCTGCATCTTTCTCCTCTCATTCCTTCCTTCCCAGAGTATCATCCCTTATTTAACAAATTAGATAAAAGAGGGGAAATCAAGTTAATCAACATACTGAAAAAAATCAGACTTAAAATATAATATTCCACCTTTAACTTTTGTTTCTTCAAAGAAGCAGAAAGAGGTGCTTTCCTATACAGAAGTGAATATGAGAGGAATAGGTTGGAGATGTTAGCTTGTTGTTTTTCAAATGTATAATGTTCTTTTTAATCATTCATCTGAAAAAGAAAAGAATAAATGAGAGCAAAATCTTCCTTGCTGTGCTTAAGCTACCCAGCTGCCTTCTGAAATGTCCCAAATGACATCATATCATCAGTGTTAAGAGACAAATTGACTCTTTATCCTTTGGGACAGTCCCCAAATTTGTCTGCTGTGCTTCTACTTCAGGAACTTGGGTGGCTTCAAGAAATGTTAGACGAGAAAGCATGAAAGAAATTAAAAATAAAAACAGTAAAGAGAAAAGAGAATCAATTCAGAACAGAATGGCTTCGAAGATCATTTTAGAGAACAGTGGAGGAAAGTGATCATCTCCCAATAGCTTCCAGCATAGATCCTCTGACCACTTCGTGACCCAAGAAAATCATATCAAGTTTATCTTTTCCATAGAGGCCATCAAATTTCGATGACCCCATAAGTGTCTGTCTTTACCCTCTGAATGATGGACTAGTATTTGCTTAAGATACTTCAAAAGAATTTCTTTTTCTTTTTTCTGAGGCAATTGGAGTTGTGACTTGCCCAGGGTCACACAGCTAGGAAGTGTTAAGTGTCTGAGACCAGATTTGAACTCAGGTCCTCCTGACTTCAGGGCTGGGGCTCTATCCACTGCACCACCTAGCTGCCCCAAGAATTTCTTACTTGCAAAGACTTCCCCGAAATTCTGGTGGGACTGAGTACTACAAATAGATGTCTTGGCTCTTTAGACAACTCTAGAAGAAGATTGACTAAACAAAGAGGTTTTGGTCATAGAAGGATCCTCCACATAACTATAATTATAAGTCTAACTGCCAAACTTTTTTCAACCAAATAATCTATGACTGCTGATTAATCAAATACTTTTTATGCCAGGTATTTTACTGCATCCTAAAGGTCCAAGTTCAAAGGTTAAAACAATCCCTGCCTTCATTGAGCTTACATTCTTATTCAGGAATGAGTTGGCAATCTGATTAATGCTGTGACTGACCATGCATTTAAAAGAGATATTTATGGAGCAGATAGTACATTTCAATTAGTAGTAAGTGAATCTACATGTTAAATATATCATATTTATCATTTACATTTTATACATTATAATACACAGAAGCAAGCATGGATAGAGAGACCTTTGAATCCAGGAATACTGCTCTGGGTCTGACACATACCAGATGTGTGACCCTGGAAAAGTCATTTAATCTCTCAGTGTCCTATGGCAGCTCTGTAAGGCTATCATATTAAACAAGCTTCTTCTGTGATGGAAGTGCCCTAGAACAATGATGGGATCATGCATCTGGATCACTCTCCCCCCCTTCCCCAAATACAGCCTCTGCCATGTAAATGTACTATTGAGATGCTTATATGGATATCTTGGAATGTTGACTCTATTCAAATATTTATTTTGAACCACATATTTTCCTTTGAATAACAAACATTTATAAGTGTTGTTTTAAGTGACTATTTTCTACAAACCTAAAAAGTTATTAATATGTACAGTCTTCTCTTCTGTCAAATTATTTTTGAAATCATCCTAAATTTTCTTAATTTCCATATTATCCTTTCCTCTGGATAAGAGTAAAATTACTATAATTGGTTGAGAGCTTTCCTTGAGTTTAGAACCTCGAAATTGTTGAATAAACATAGAAAGGAGTATGATATAAGGAAAGCAAATGTGAGAGGCACCTAAATGGGAAGTTATTTTTTCACATTAAGATTAAAATCTATCCATTATACTTGCTTTTGGGTGATCACCATATAAGAAAAGCACAATAACAACTTTGAAAATATTCCACTGACATGCAAGCTTCTCTCTCCCTCCCTCCCCTTCCGTCCCCTTCCCTCGCTCTGTCTTCTCCTCTCTCTCTCTCTCTCTCTTCTCTCTCTCTCTTTCTCTCTCTCTCTCTCCCTCTCTGTCACATAAACAAACACACATTGATTTGACACTCTGAGGACTGAATATAAAGCAAAAACACCCCACACCCTAAAAGAAATGGAAATGACATGTAGACAAAGAGAACAAAAAATATATATACAGAATGTACCTGTTAGTGGGGAGATGAAACACCCCATTTATTTGCAAAGTAATAAAAAGTAGGTGGGTAACTTTTTTTTTTTTTGGGGGGGGCTGGCAAATGGAAGGGAACCAGAAAGGTCTTATGCAGAAAGTGGTAATTGAGCTGAGCCTGGAAGGGAACTAGACAATCTGAAGTGAAGATGGGGAAGGAATACATTCCAGGAAAGGGTAATAGACTGTGGAAAGATTTCAAGAAAGGAAATGCAATAATTGTGTTTGGAGAATCACACATATTCCAGTTTGGCCAAAATATGAAGTTTATAAGGGTGAGTAATGTCAAATAAGTCTAGGAAGGGAGCTATATTTGAATGGACTTTAAATGCTAGAGAAAAGTTTATAGTTTATCTCAAAGGTTATAGAGACCCAGTGGATCTTTGGGACCAGGGAAGCAGTTTCAGTAGACCAATGTTTTTGAAATGTCACTTTTACACTGAAGGAAGGAAGGTTGAATTGGAGAGAAAAGAAACTGGAGGCAAGAATCCCAAGTAGCAATAGGTGAAAAAGAGCAGTTACCTGAATTTGGGTAATGGCCATTCTAGAAAGAAGAAGAGGATGGATTAAGAGGTGTTGGGAAAGCAAAAATTAAAGAAACTTGCACGTTGCATAGATATGGGGAAGGATATTGAGCTATATAAATAACGAATGGTACTGAGATCAACACAAAAGTCACATTAAGTAACTGGGAGCATACTGGAGTCTTTGACAGAAATAGAGATTGAGCCATTGAAATTTTCAAGCCAATCTCAATTGGCTTGGAAGATAAAGATAATGGATATAACTTTGGACATATCAACTTTAAGATGCCTTTGGTACTTTCTGTAGGCAGTTGGGGATATAAGAATAAAGCTCAGGATATTGTTAGAACTGGATTGTATAATTTGGTATGATCTGCATAGAGGCATTAAGCCTATGGGAATTGATGGACTTAAAGGAGAGGGGGAGAAGTAAGAAGTAAGAAGAGAGCTGAGAATCATCTTGGAGTGTAACCACAGTTAGCATTTGGTATCCAAAAAATGATCAAGGAAAGGAGACCAAGACATCCCACAAGTAGTAGAGCAAAGGGAAAGCAGTGTCATCAAAATACCAAAAAAGGAACAGGATCCAAGAGGAGAGGATGATCAATATTGCTAAATGCTGTAGGGAAGTCAAAATAAAAGAGGAATGAATGGATAAAAGCTAGTGGATTTTGCCAGTAAGTGCCGGTGGTATAAATGGAGATATAAATTTGACTCTAGTAATGAGATCAGAAGACAGATTATAAAAGGTTAAACAATGAGTGAGATGGTTAACATGTTGGTTAGTTTTGGTAAAAACAACCACTATATATGTGTGTGTGTGTGTGTGTGTGTGTGTGTGTGTGTGTATAAATTTATTTTAAAATTATAGCTTATTGTGCAGGTGGATAAGGAAAACACAATTAAAAACGATATCATATAAAACCAAAATAAGTCAAATATTAATATTTTAAATGAGTGAGAATAATATTGAATTAACCTAGAGATATTTTCTAAAATTATATATTTGAAACATAGAAGAGCTATAGGATGAAAGCTTGAAAGCTTGAGAGGATGTAGGTACAGTATTTTTTTAAGAGAATGGAGCAGACTTAGATTTGTAGGAAACAGGGAAGGAGTCAGTAGATAGGGAAAGAATAAAGACTGAAGAATGAGAGGAGAGGAACAGGGCATCAATTTACTGGAGGATAAGGGAGGGGCAAGCTATCAAGGAAGCATGTAGAAAGGTTGGCCTTGGCAAGGAAATGGGCCACCTTTTCATTACACACTAAAAGAAGGGAGGAGAGCTGTGCACTCCATTGTATTTTCAAAGCCATAATGCTGGTAATTTACAGCTCTGATACATTAGATTGATTTATGACCTTTCCTTGGCAATTATGCAGTAATTATCATTGAAGTGATTATGGAGTTACCAGGCAGGAAATGTAATTTGTCAAGAAGTTTTGAACAGTAACTTGTCACCAAAGCTCTTGCCACTGATAAAGACTCTTCCTAAGTGTTGTCTTTAAAATGAAGACTCGGAAAATCATCAATTAAGTTAGACCACGGGAACATAAATTTATTGAAAGTTGGTGCAGGAAGGCTGGGTGCTTGGTCTGGAAAAAGGAAGAGTGGGGGTGGGAGTGGAGATTGCTAGTTGCCTTTATGTGTCTGAAGCAGAATAAGACTGGTTCTGTCTGGCTCTGGAGAGCAAATCTGAGAGTGATGGGTGAAAAGAGAACAATTTAAGCTTTACTAAGGTCCAGCTTCCCAACAGTGAGAGCTGGTTAAAAGGAAGAGATGTTGTCCCTAGAGTGAGGAGCCATCTTACTGGTAAGCTAAGACAGCAAGGAGGTACCTTCATGGTCAGTCTACAAGCAAAGTTTGCTAGCTTCTGACCACTAGATCATGGAATCACAGAATCATAAAATTAAAAAGAACCTCAATGGTCAAATAGTCCCTAATACAAATCTCCCCCACCCCCAAGGAGGGGTTATCCAGTCAGGAGCTCCCACTACCTTTCCAGGTAATCAATTCAACTTCTGCTCATCTCTAAGGGAATGGTTGGATGCACAGTTGGATAAGACCAATTATCTTTGGAGTTTCTACCCAATATTCATAGTTGTGACCTTCAGAGATGAGCAGAACAAAACCAGTCCCTCTCCTCCCATATGTCAGCACTTTAAAGTACATCCTAAGAATGCAGCTCATTGAAGGTAGGGCTGGTTTGGGTTTGAGTCTTGGATTCCATCTCCTATTATAATCAGTATTGATTGTGATACAGTGAGTATCAATCAATGATTATCAAATTGAATTGAAAGAAATCAATTATGAAGAAATATGTTTGATGATGACATAAGGTTTCTTTCAGAAAAATTCTATAAAAATCAATGGAGGAAAATATAAAGGGAAAATAAATAAAACCTGATTGTCATAGGTATGGAGAAGAAGCAAGCCTACATCCATATATCTGAATATGCATATTGCTTAACCCAACCAAAAACAATCCCTCTCTCTATATAGAGTTATACATTAATTCAAATTTATTCAATTCGTTAGATCCTGGCAAATGGAACTCAAACATATTCTTTCCCCTAGCAATACAGAGTTCCCTATTTGTCATCTGGGTTGGAGTAAAATGAGATTCTGTTAGCATTCTCTTAGATACTTTGGAGGAGGTTCTGAGAACCCAATTGAAGGAAAATTTTTCATGACTTCAATTGCAAGGGGAAAAAATGAATAGGGGGTGGAGGATCAGGAGAGCAAGTGAAGTCATTCTTTGGAACCCAGCCACCATGATGAGGTCTTGGCTCTCATTCCCTAAAGTGGGAGAGCAGGTCACTACAAAACCCTTCCATCCCTGCCTCCACAGGTCCTTAGGGAATATGAGCTGCAGGGCTGACCAAAGATGACCATGGTTAGCACAGAAGATATCCATCTGCCTTGAGGGTTCAAAAAATTCCCAGAAGCATTGATGGAACATATTAAAAACTCAGTATTTCTATTGGGCAAAAAGAACAAAGGAAGAAAGATTATGTAGGCTTTAGTCTCTGTTTCAGGATACTGGGAAAAACCTGCCCTTGGAGCCCCATTCAACGTGCCACAGAATCCAAAACATATCAGAAAGGAAGAAATACATCAACAGCTGCTGAGCTAAGAATGGCAAAAGCTGCAGCTTTGTTCTTGATATACATCCCCAGATCAGAAAAGTGAAAGGTGTTCATTACCAGCCAGGAAAATGGAGTCACCATCACCATTATCATCACAGCATTAAGAAGCTGTGATTTCACAGACCTCTGCCAATGCAGAACCCAGCTGCTCTATGACTCTTATCCTTATAGACTTTTGTGAGGCTCTGAGTGATGACATGATGTTCCCAACATCACAAAGGACTGGCAGGGTCAGGATTTGAATCCACTTTGCTTCTGGTGTAGCATTCTATCCACTGTTCCAGACTGCATCAGGGATGGAACCATGTGTAGTAAATAAGATAAGGTAGTTGAGAGTCAAACAAAATGGCTGCCATAAAGGATAAATATGTCAGCTGATTCCATCATTCTCCCATTTAACCAATTTCAAAACTTTGATGTCCTCTTTGGCTTTTCTTTTTCCCCTCTTTCTGAATCTCCCCAAAACACATTCTATCTCTAAAATTAAAACTTACCTTGAGTCAGTTACCAATTCTTACTTATTATTTCTCTAAAATCTCTCTTACAAAAAAGCTTATGAATTACTCCGTTTCTTTGAGTAATATTTCAGTTATTCTAGTTCAAACCCTCACTATCTGCAATTGTTCCTCTCAAGTAATAATAATTCTTTACACAGTACTCACTGTTTTATTTCAGGTTTTTTGTTTGTTGGTCCATTGGTTGCTTTTTTTTTTTACTTCTTTGCTGCATTTGACATTTCTGGACATCCTCTCTTTCCTGAATCCTTTCTCCTTTATAATTTTTCCTAACACTGTTCTCTTTTAATTCTCTTGCTACCTGTATGACCATACTTTCTCAATCTTTTTGATTGGTTTACTCTCCATCACATGTCCCCTCCTTGTGGGTATACAACTAGCTATTGTCCTAGATCATCTTTTTTTCTCTCTCTAGAGAAATATCATCTCTATGCAAATGAATCCCAGATCTATATATTCAACTTCAGTTTCCTTTTTGAGTTCCAGACCCATATTGCCAATAACAACCTATTGGATATTTAAACTGAGTATCCCACATGCATCTCAGGCTCAACATGTACAAAGAAAAATGGAATTTGTTAACCAATATTCACCCTTCTTCCGAATGCTCCCCATTGCAATGCCATCCTGGACTCATGTTCTTTCTCCCCATATCAGCTGTCAAATCTGATCATTTTGATTTCTACAACATATCTTCTTCTTGTCACTTTTCTCTTCATATTTGCCACTCTAGATCCAGTCCTTATCAGCTGTCACCTGGATTATTGTAATAGCTTTCTAACTGACATTCTTGTCTTATGGCTTTCCACCTACCAGGAGATCTTTTACACAATTATTCAAGGAAGTTTCCTTAATCACACCTTTAACCATGTCACTCATTTACCCAATAAAATTCATTAGTGCTAACTAATCTCTAAAGAAAAGTTTAATTACTTTGTCATTCAAAGTCTTCTCCATCTGCCCAGAGCCTACATTTCAATCCTCATTTTATATCTTTCGCCTTCTTCTATTCTATTATCCCTTTAGAAGGTCTTCTCACTGCACTAATGTAACTGATCCCATCACTCTTGTCCAAAAGCCACAGGAGTCATCCAGCACTTAGGCAAACTACTTAGATTAGCATTCAAATCTAGTTTCATTCTATTTTTTCCAGTTTCAGCACAGAGACCTTTATCCATTGAATTCTGAGATAATTCCAACCAATAGGAATTTGTAAAGGACTTACTGTGTGCCAAGTAGAGAATTCGAATACAAGACAAAAAGTAAAACAATTTCTTCCCTCCAGTCTGTACAAAATGGAATTACTTGCCATTGTCCCTTTTCAATCCATGCACTCCATCTCAGGCTCTTAGAATGGCATGATCTTGGGGATGTGTTGGAACCAGCTGTGGCTCCCCATTGTTAATGTTCAGTATGACCATTTACATCACAGAAACTAGCCAATGCTACAAGTCAGAGCTTGATATATTGTTTTATTGACTTGAAGACTTGAGAAAAAATAATGGAGAAAATATTAATAATATAGATTACATTTTAATGCATGTTATACATGTTTCTTTTTCCAGAGATCCAATTGTAAGCATTAATGAACATGCTTGTCTCTATATACATTTCAATTCAACATTCATTAAGTGGCCACTATATTAGAGAAACAGGAACCAGATAGCCCATGACTCCGAAGGAATTAAACAAACAAGCAAACAAACAAACAACAACAACAAAAAAAAAAAAAAAAAAAAGAGGGAGACGAATATCAAACCAAAAAAGTAGATTCAATCCTAATGAAAAGGAGGAGTTTGACAAAAGTTTTATTGATTTCTAAGTACATGTAATCAACATAAAGTAGGGAAAGTTAAAATCTACAACTCTACTGATAACAACCAAAATCTTCTCTTCAAAGTCCAGCCTAAGACAGTGCGAAAGACCACAGACAGATGGAATGATTGATCCAAAATCACACAGCCAAAACATGTCAGATACAGGAATTGAAATGCAGTTTTCTGGCTCCAGGGCCATTCGCCACAGCAATGATGCAGACTCGAATAGAAACCGCTCCCTAGATGCCACACATTGACATAGAAAACCACAAATTCACATTATCTGTGTTGTGTTGAATTTTTGTTTATTTTGCTAAACATTTCCCAATTATATTTTAATCTGGTTCAGGACTTTTGCTGCCCCAAGATTGAGGCCTTTGCACTACGCTGTCTTTGATAATGCAGTGATAGTGTATTATAAATACAACTAGAAATCAGTTGTCTAAATTCACAGTTCAATTTTTCTGAAAGTTCACATGTACTTGGATATCCCCTACTTTTTTTATTTTATCTTCTATAGTTGAATAAATTAGACTTTCCTAAGTCAGCTACATTGATCTTTTCTTACTATATTGCTTATTTTTATATTTGTTCTATCATATTCTGATGATGGGATATTATTATATATTAATATTAAATGTCTATTTCCTTCTCAGTCATGTATCTCCTTTCAAAATCAAATTATTGTTTCATTTGAAACAGATGTGTTCAGTAGTATCAGAATGTCATTTTTTACAATACCTTTTAACATGATACAACAGTTTTATCCATCTCCCTTGATGCTTTGTTAAGAAAGTAGCCTCTTTTGCTTGTCACTACATAAATACCTACAACGTTTGCAGAATTTCTACCCTGGCATTAAAGATATATTTATTCATACTAACATGTAATGCTTGTGAAGTCCTGGGCAAGTTACTTAACCTCTTAGTGCCACAAAACAATGTCTAAAACTCAAGTTACTAAAGTATTGATGATCTGCATTAAGAGAAGAAGTCATATAATCTGGGACCTATAATTTCCTTGGTAGATAACTCCTATTTGACTAATTGATAAACATATAATAGATCTGTCCTAAAGTCACAAATCAATAAATATGTTTTTTCTTTTTTTCATTTCTTTTCTTTTCTTTTACTGTACTGTGATTTCACCAATGAAATTTTGTAGTTTTCTGTTACTTGGTATAATGTGAATAGAAACATTTGAAGTTTCACCACCAATAGAGAATAATTAACTTTATGTGAGCATATGTCTCTCTGATTTTACCTTCTATGAGTGGGTACAATTAACTAACATAGGAACTGCAACTGTTATACCCCAAAGGATATGTGATCTTAATTTGTAACTACTATAATTTGCTACTGGATATAATTGATTATGAAGGGAAAATTATCATTTCTTTGAGATGTTTTAACAACTAAAGATTGAATGGGGACATCAAGAAACCCAAATGGAAGAGACAGTTGATGAAAACAAACTCTTAACAATGTTATAAGTGTGAAAAACAATATAAGAGACATTGTTCTTATAGTGGATCCATGTAATTGGATTGCCTCCGATAAAACTGATTCTGAAGAGCGTGTCATTTGGATATGACAGTGACTAAAACTGGATGGAATAGCATCGAAGAATTATCTTATTGGGATATAGAGCATTAAAGTATACTCTCATAGATTGCTATTTGGAGTGTTTTTAGGATCTTAAAAAGTAAATTAGTTTAATGATGGGAAAGTAGGTCTTTTAATGAATAGGAGAGTTAATTTTACTCTCTTGCCCATTTCCTCTGCCATTTAAAAACAAATGCTTTCCAAATGAGTGAAATATATAAAACACTCTCCTACACATGCATATGAATATGTCTGTGTGCTTCTGAGAGGCAATGCTTCTTAGAGATTATTGACAATTTGTTTCCTGCTCAAATGTAAGCTCCTTGAGGACAGTGATTTTTTTTTTAGTTGTTTTTGTCCTTCTTTGTTTCCCCCAGGGCTTAGCATAGTACACGAGGCAAAGTAAATGGTTAATAATAACTGCTTGATTAATAAATTGATTGAATAAGAGAGTTGAGTTTGAGGTTCAAAAAACCTACTAACTAGGTGACCCCCAAGCTGGTCATTTTATTCACACAGTGTTTCATGTAACTGTATAGGGATTCTGGGTTTAAGAGCAGTTGAATATATAGATTGGTAAAGGATTATTCTTCACTAGCTTTTCTCAACCCTTAGGAAATCATAGAGTTAGACTAAATATGTGAATTTGGTTGATTTGAACTTTGTAGTCATGTCCAACTCTTTGTAACCTATTTTTTATCGCTGAAGAAACTGAGGCAAATGGGCTGGGACTTTCCCAGGGTTACACAGCTAGTAAGTTTGATTTGAACTCAGTTCTTCCTAACTCCAAGCCCAGCTTTCTATCCACTGTGCCACTTAGTGCCCTCTCATGTGTGTGTGTGTACATGCATATGTGTGTACATATATACAAATATGTGTGTACACATACACATATATATTACACACATTAATACATTCATTTGCACACAATTTAAGGACATTAATGATTGAAAAAGAAAGAAACAAATTATGGACAGAAAATAAAATGCAACCAATTAGAGGCCCATGTGTTTGGTGGAAAGATAAAAAAACAACACCATTAGGCCATTAGGACATTGTTCTCAGTGACTCTTGGGTTCTATGCAGTTGTACACATCTGATCTTTGTTGATTTTTCCCATGATCTTATCCTGTTTCAGGATCTATTAACATCTAGAGCCATTCACTAGGAAACAATTTTCAGTGTGAATTGTCTATGAAGGATTTATGGAAAGACCTCACCTAGATAAGAATCAAAACAAAACACAAAGACATAGAGTGGTTATAATTCATATGGTAGGGAATGGGAAGGAGAAGTTAGAGGAAAGAATTCCCATAAAAAAATTCATGAAAAAATTGAACTACCATTATCCCTTTGTTCCTACAATGTTTACCCCTTCTGCTTTGGGAGACCCCTTTGATCCTCAACTAATGACAGATAAACTAAGGGATGCTGAGTGGTCCTGTTAATAACATCATAGAACCTCAAAGCTAGAAGGAAAAGCAGTAGCCATCTAGTGAATCCCACTCTTGAACAAAAATTCTCTCTACAACACTAATGACAAAAAGGTCACTCAGAGATGCTTTAAAGACCTCCAGAGACAACTCCCTGGCTACTCCATTCTCCTAGATAGATAGCTGTCTTTGTTCAAAACTATATTCCTTACAGGAAGCTTAAATTTGTCTCTGTTATTTCTATTTGCACCCTTTAGGGTCAAGCAGAAAAGATCCAATATTTCATCCACCAAAAAGCCATTCAAAATCTAGAATATGTTTTGTAGGTAAATGTCTCCAGAGAAGTTAACAGATCCTTTTACAGAATAGAATCCTAGGATCAGAAATATAGAGCTGCATAGGAGCCAACAGATCACTGAGTATAAATTCTTCATTTTGCAAATAAGGATACTGAGACACAGAAAGGCTCTCCATCCAGGGTGATAAGACAAGTCAGTATCTGAAGTTGGACTTGAACCCAACTTGTGATGTTCTACCCACCCCAGCCATTGCCTGGTATTCTCACTATCCTAGTCACCTTCTGAAAATGTCCTAGTCAATGTCCTTGCTTCAATAATGTGCCCAGAGTTAGATATAGTATCCTGGATGATGATGATGGTGATGATGATGATGATGATCATTACTATCATATAATGCTTTGAGATTTATAAAGTACTTTAACTATTATTTCATGAAAAATGCTGGGGGGTTGGTGCTAATACTATCTTCATTTTACACTTGAGGAAACTGAGGAAACAGAGGTTAAATGATTTGCCTGGGGTCTCACAGCTAGTGTCTGAGATTGGATTTGTATTTAGGTCTTCCTGATTCAAATTCCAGTGCTATCTAGCTATTTTAACAAAGTAGAGAGATTTTTCTTTAATTTGTAAAGAGTATGTTTTGATATTTTATAGGGGAAACCCCAAAATCTTCTATTTATTTTCCTTTATAAAACTGAGAATTTACAATCTATTTGCAGTTTTGCCCAAGGAGGTAATGCTGCTATTTTTGGTCTTCCAAACCCAGCTCATTGGCAAACTTTGGTGAATTTCTGATCTAGATTAAATCAGGAATGCTAACAGCTTACAGAAAATGTATGTTCTTCCCAGCCATGAAAATGTGGAGCACCCAATGATGTCAATAAACCTGAGGGCAAAGCTTTTAGTTTTCTGAGGTTTTGCAAAGCCCAGGAAACTGTCCCTCTCTGGAATTCTCTGAGAGTAGTTCTCTTTCCACCCATAGTGCCAAGTAGAACAACTTTCCCCCTAGGCAATGGTAGACAACCTAGACACCATATAGGTATCCTAGGACATGTGGGTGTTATGTGGATAAATAAAGGTATGAGGTCAAGACAGGAAAGTAACTTATAAGAAATCTAAAATTCATATGGAAATATGGATTCAAAATGTGATTCTTGTGTTTCTCTACCAGATAGATGGGGTTGGGGTAGTGCTCTAAGGTGATCCTGGACACCAGCAGTCAGAAGTTTGACCCCCGAGGAACAGAGCACACTCAGTAGCTCTTGGACCTGCTCAAGCTACAGAAGAGCTAATTTTCTTCTATTGGTCCCTTTGACCATAATCACCTTTACAAAGTCTCACAGGCAGGCAACATGATATAGTCATGAATCAGGAATTGAGGTTGGAGTTCCCGTTGATCTAAATTCAAATCTCTCTCTAAACATTTATTAGCTAAGCACCCAGAGAAAAGTCATTAAATCTCAGGCAGCTTCCTCTTCTGAACAAATAAAGGAGTTTGATGTGATGGCACTTAATGTTTCTTCTAGTTCACATATCAACACTTTAATATCTTTTGTTTTTCTGGGATCACATTCAAATTCAGTGGATTCCACTTTACAGACTCCTTCTTCTTTCCTCTAGGAAACCTGATACCTGTCATAATGAAAAGAGTATTGGCTTTCAAATCAAGGAACCTGAGTTCAAATGCTAGCTTTGCCTTTTCCTATGTAAATTTAGTCAAATTACATCAATTCTCTGGGCCTCTCTATGGAAAATGAAAAGATTGAACCAGATGGTCTATGATAGTCCTTCTATCACTGGATCTCTGTTTTCGTGATCCCAGTAACCAATCTGTGGGTCAGTTTTCTCATTATCAAAATAAAAGAATTGGATTTAAAGTATATGATCACCCGAGTTCTTCAAAATCCTTTGGCCAGATCCAATTTGGGAATTTTTTTTCTTGATTTTTTTTCAGATTACTGATGAGGGTTCAAGAATCCCTTCCAGTAGTTCTGTCATTACTCCTGGATTTCATTTATCTGCCTTAAACTTAGGATTCACTAATATTTTCTGTTCCCTTCTTCCAACTCCTCCTAAAATTTCTGCAATAAAACTTGAGAATCTACAACTGAGACATTTTGCATTTAGTATCTCCATACACAACTCATGGACTCCATGGGTCCAATTCCATTAAGATCTACCAGAGACCCAATTCTCATTATGGGGGATCTACATGCTATAGCTACTCAGGAAAATGTTTCTGTCTCCCCCTGGGCCCAGACAAAAACATACTGCCTCAACATACATGTGGAATCCTAGCAGAAAAGATCCTATAACATGAGTAAGACTCAGCTGGTGAAAGAGTCAGAAGCCCTGCCATGTACAGGCTCCTAATCTCCCAAGGATTCATGGTCAAGATGAAACAGAAGGATTAAAAGCATTGTGTGATTCAAGAAGCAATTTTCTGCTGACCATGTAGTTGAAGGATAACAGAGAGAGCACCTCCATCAGCAACTTTACAAGACAGACATATGCTATGTTAGATAGCCCAAATGGTATAGAATCCTAACTTAAGATAATGTCAGCTACTGTGAGGTCTAATGTATAATTTCCAAATGTTTTACATTGAAGACCAACTGAATCCTACAACCATTTTTTTTTTTAATTAAACCCAGGCTTATTTCAGCTGAACATCATCGATATAGCACTAGAGAGGACATTGGAAGTCACTAAATCCAACTCCCTCATTATGAAGAAGAGGAAATTGAGAGCCAGGAGATAAAATTACTTTCCCAGAGGCTTTGTTGTTCTTGTTCATTTAGTCAGTCATGTCTGACTTTTTGGACCCAGTGGACTGTAACAAACCAGACCCTTCTATCCTCCACTATTCCCAAAGTCTGTCCAACGTAAAGTTCTTTGCTTCTATAATGCTTTATATCCGTCTCATCTTCCCCTTCTCCTTCTCCTTCAGGTTTTCACAAGATCAAGGTCATTTCTAACAAATTTTCTACTCTTATTGTGTGGCCAAAGTATTTAAGCTCTAACTTCACTATTTGTCCTTCCAATGAATAGTCTGAATAAATTTAAATATTTCCTGACTTGATCTTGCTGTCCAAGGGACTTTCAAAAGGCTTCTTTGACTATTATAAATATCTGAGTTTAGTGCAAAGGATACAGGAAGGAATAAACTATCTGCATCCAGAGCCAGAATTGATAAATTGTAATATGTATATACTGATTTTACATACATCCACATATCTGTGTCTTATGGTAGCCATCTCTAGGATAGGGAAGAAGAAAACAATTTACATAATAACTTTTATTATATATGTAAAAGGAATAGTATTTTTGCACATAATAATTTGCAAATTCATGTGCAATCATTTTTATTCAACCATCTTATGGAAATTCTTGTTTTGTTCATAAATTTAAAATAAAATATTTTTTAAAAATTTCTTTGAAAGCATAGATTTTGTACTGCTCAGTTTTCTGTATAGTCCAAATCTCACAGCTATATAGAACTACTGGAAAAATACTAACTTTGACTACACAGACTTTTATCAGTAAGATAATGTTTTTGCTCTCCAAATTTACCATTTTTTTTCTTTCAAGCAGCAAACATCTTTTCAATTCATGGCTGCAGTGCCCATCTGCTGTAATCTTTGAGAGCCAAAATATAAAACCTGACACTTCTTCCATTTCTTCTTCCTCCAGGAAGTGATGGGACCAGGTTCCAAATTATTATTTTTTATGTGAAGATTCAAGCCAATTTTCACACTCTCCTCTTTTTTCCTCACCAAGAGGCTTCTTAATCCTGATGGCAATCAGAGTGGTATCATCTGCATATCTGAGATTGTTGACATTTCTCTTGGAAGTCTTAATTCTGACTTTTGATTCATCAAGACTAGAATTTTATAGGGGCAGGTAAATGTTATAGTGAAGAGGAGTACCAGGACTGGAGTCATGAAAATTCGTCTTTCTGAATTTAAATCTAGCCTCAGATATCAGCTGTGTACCCCTGGACCAAAAAAAAAAAAAAACACCACTCTGATTTATGAAGAAAATCCCAAAGGGTCATGAAAAGTCACCTATGACTCAACAATAAACAAAACTAACTCTGCATATAAGTTAAGTAAATAAAGTGATAACATATACATTGTTGTACTCATTTCTCAGGCTTAAATCAATCAGCTGTTCTAAGTCTGGTTCTGTTACTTCCTGACATGCATACAGATTCCTCAGGAGACAATTAAGGTAATCTCTCATCTCTTTGAGAATTTGCCACATTTTGCTGTGACTCACATAGTGAATGTCCTACAAATGTTGGCAATTTGGTGTCTAGTACCTTTGCCTCTAGGAAAATCAGCTGGCTCTTTTAGTAATTCTTGGTTTTTCTTCCTTTACTAAATGGGTGATTATTTTTCTTGTGATTCTTGTGTACCACTCATTTCTTTTCTCAGTTTACCTCTACATCTCTTATTTGATTTAAAAAAAAAATGAACTTCCACTAAATCTCTTTTAGGACCTGAAGATCAAGTTAAGAAAGTTTCAAGAAGTAGACAGCAAAACTATACTAGTGAGGATCTCAACCTTGCTCTCTCATAACTAGATAAATAAAGCCACAAAATAAATAAGAAAGAAGTTAAGGAGGTAAACAGAATGTTAGAAAAGTTAAGTATGATAGATCTCTGGAGAAAATTGAATGGAGACAGAAAGGAGTATACTTCTTTTTTTCTCCATGGTTCATGGAACTAAACCAACAAATCAAATTAAAAAAAAATCAAGCAAATAAACAAACAAAAAATCTTTCCACCTTAGGACCAGAAGCTAACTTTAAGAGAACTTTAGAGCTTAAATAATGGACTGGAAAATGAGCAAGCAACAATAAAAAACTTGATCATAAAATGTTACTATGGAAGAAAACACTTCTGAGAGTTGCTGGAGGCATTGTGAGGGTGAGCAAGCCTTAGGAATCACACAACCAATATGTGACAGAGGTCCTTCTTGGAAATGGGTCTTCCTAATTTCAAGGTCAGTTGTAGAATCCATATGTACAATTCTTACCTTTACTATAATATAAAAAGGGATCTTAGAGGTAGAAGACCACTAACATCCTTTTCAGCTCCATATAATCATCATAATAATTATTGTTGTTATTATTCATTAAAAAGATTTAAACAGTTTGTTTTAAGTATAACCCTTCTCCTCAAGCAATTCTAATGTTTTTTTGATACCTGAATTCATTTATCTTAAATAATAGAAACAAGAATTGATAATGCACTGCTTTTGTCTTACCTGGGTCTGCTCTTCCAAATACCGTTTCAAAGACTGTAATGTCTGTTTCTATAGCCTATAATAGCCTGGTTGGAACCTATGACTTTTCCCCTAACTATTGAAGCTTTTGTGTGATAACTTCCTCATTCAATGAAAAGCAACAAGGCTTTGATTTTTTCCTCCATTTTTCAATAAAAACAGATAAAAAACTGTTCTCTTTTCTTTTTGTTGATTGGAGTATGTTTCCCTGCAGCAATGCCTCTGGATAAGACCAATATTGGAAAGGTTTTTGTTTTGTTTTGTTTAGCAGATGATTCTGAAAGTACACAAACCAACAGAGAACATTTCCAGTTTGATGGATGTTATCTCCTAAGTCCCACTCCTTTGCAGGATGCTGTTTCTGTCCCCTCTCTAGTTCCTTTGCCTAGCTTGATCTCAATGGACCAAGGGACATCACAAAGTTCATTTTCAAAAGGGTTGGACTAAGTGTGAAATGCAAGAAGAACTCTGCCATACATATGTGTTTGCAGGCCCTGTTTGTATGTATCTGCTCTTAGGAATACAACAAAATTATTTTTATTACACATACAGTGGTTCTGCACAATGGAATTGAAGTCCAATAAATCTTGGTTCAAATTCTGGCTCTTCTATTTCCTATCTGCATGCCGTTAGCAAGGCACTTTCCTTCTATGGACCTCAGTTTCCTCAGCCATAAAATGTCAGGCTTTGAATTATGATCATAGAATAACATATAAAAGAGAATACAGAGGTTAACTATCAATATTTTGTTCTGTAATAGATGGAAAAAACTGAGTTCCAGAGAGGGGAAAAAGATATGAATTCAAGGTATTAAGAAACAAAATATTAGGTAGAAAGAGGATCTTAACTCCTATTCCACTGGCTATGAATCACATGATCTTTCCACTGTCCTCAAAGTTCTGTTTAGCAAAGTACAAAGTATGTATTTAATAATTAGCAGCTAGGTGGCCCAGTGAATAGAGTATTGGATCTAGAGTAAGAAACATATGAATTAAAACACAACCTCAGATGCTAATTAGCTGTGTGACCCTGTATAAGTCATTTCACCTCTCTTAGCCTCAGTTTCCTTGTCTGACTGGGAATAATAATACCATTTACTATGCAGGGTTCTAATGAGCATCAAATGAGATAATTGTAAAGCAAGTATAGTACCCAGCATATAGTAAATACTATATAAATGATAGCTATTATTACTTATTATTATTATTAAATACTTAATAGATGGATATCACATTGAATTTAATTAAAACAAGGTATCTTAACCAGGAAACTGTAATGCCAGAGAAACTGAGGCAGGATAGTGAGTAGAGAACAATTTAATATTTTATTTGAAAGAGAGAGATTTACTGGGACCAAATAGATCCATGGTTTGGAGAGGTGCTGTTGACTCATCTCTCCTCTTGGGGGGTTCATGAGATCAATCTTTCTTGCTTCTTTTTCTACACATCTGATCATTTGCATTCTCTTTTATTGACTCATCATCTATATCCCACCCCGTAAATGCAGGGATTCTTTAGGATTATGCCCTAAGCCTTCCATCTCTATATTCTTCCTCAGTGAGCTCATCAGGCCCTAATGTTTTAATACAAGCTCTTTAGCTTTTAGCCCAATCCCCACGTCCATTGAGAAACCATCTCTTTCAAAATGTCTCAGCTACTGAAGACCTGGGAAAGAAAATTTTACTACCAAAGTCCTTGACACAATCAAAAAAGTTCAATACCATAAGTACATATATATATATATATATATATATATATATAACATAATATATAATATATATATATATATATATCAGTTGCTCATCCCTAATATAATTCTATTTATACAACATTGCTTGCATATATATTCTTTGCTCTACTTATAAAACCACCACCAGTCACCACATGGATGATTGCAGTGGTCTCCTAAGTGTTCTCCCTGCCTCAGATCTCTCCCCATTGCAGTCCATTCTAAACATAATCATTAAAGTGATTTTCCTTAAATGCAATTCTGATCATGTTACTCTCTTATTTTTATTAACTCCAATGGCCCCTATTGATTCTGGATTAAACTACAAACTCCTGTCATGTAAAAGAATTCACAAGTTGACTCCAACCTATCTTCTTGGACTTACTCATTTCTCCATTTCCCATGTTCTACAATCCATTGAAATTCCCTTTTTCTCTCCTCCTAACCCACAGGTCTCCATCTTCTATCTCCATACCTTGAATATCCTCTCTACTCATCTATACGACATGTAATTCCACTCTGCTTTTAAGACTTAAGTACACCTATATAAAGCCTTTCTTGATCAGCTCGACATTAATTGTATTCGTCCACTTTGTATTTCATCTTTTTTTATGTTTTTGCTGGATATGCTTAAACATGTCCTTGTTGTCTCATTGCATGAAGAGATTGTTTTATTGTTTACATTTGTTACTTCCTGTATTTAGAACAATATCTTTTACATAATGGGCACAAAATGATTGGCTAATATTTTAAAGACAATCACTTTGCAAGTGGAATCACAGGACTTTTATTAGTTGAATTAAAAAATTCAATTTGTCATAAACACAAAATAAGTATTTATTTGACCATATATGTAACCTAATGTAGTTGAATGACTTTTAATAACAATTTAATAACAATTAAATGACAATTAAATTAATTAAAATTAAATAACAATTAATTAAATAACAATAACAAATGCTATTTATATAGGATTTTACATACATAAATCTCACACAAACTCATTCGAAGTTCAACATCATACAACTTCTTGAGGCAGCTAGGTGCTCCAATGGATGGAAGATTCAAGAGAGATGGCAGAAAGACCTGAGTTAGAATCCAGTCTCAGACACTAAGTTATATAACTTTAGGCAAGTCATTTTACATCTGTTCACTTCAGTTACATCAAGTAGCACAAAGATAATATCAGCTACCTCCCAGGGTCGTAAAGAGGACTGATAATTTAAACATTGTAAAGCACTTAGCATAACACCTGGCATATAGTAATTACTCTAGAAAGGTGAGCTATCATAAGCAGTAACTAACTTTAATAACTATAAATAGAATAATTGTGATCATCCCCATTTTACAAATGAGAAAACTAAGGAACAGTTATGAGATGACAAATGCAGGATCCTGACTCTGGGTCCACCAATCTGTCCATTACATCACACTCCCCCAACAACATAATAACTCATTCCTTACCACATACTCCCAGGAATTGAAATATTTACCAAATTTCTTTTCATAAGCTACCAAGTGTAAATCCTTTTTATTCTTCCATCTTTAAAAGGAAGCCAGACCTCCTTTCCCTTAAACTCTACAATACAATTCAAACAAACAGTTCTCCCCTTTGAATAAGGAATCATGAAATACAAATGATTCTATTCTGCCTTTTCCCTTTCATTGGCCCCGAAATGTTTTTTGAAGTCATTGGGATGTTTCAAATCTACAATGATTTGATTTTCTTTTTCTCCCAGAAGATGATTAGATATTATTGACCAGTTTAAAACACACAATAAATAAGAAATCCGCTTTCATAATAGAGTTCCAGAAAATCATTATTGAATTAAATTTGACACAAATTGAAATACAAGGAGACCAGAATATTAGCCTCCACAAATTTCTTCCCTAATAATTTATGACACTCTCATCTTGTAGTGGAATCTGGACCACTCACTTCACATGGAAAATTAGAAGAGACCAAATGATGAGTTAATTTCATAAAAGGAGCTAGGCTCTGAAAAGCCACTGAGTTCTGCTGAACTGAATCAGCTCCATTCATTTTTACCCCAAACATCATTTATTCAAAGTATGTATATCCACACAGAATAGGAGGCCAAAAGGTACAATTTTTTTTAATGTAAATCTAAACTATAGGAATTTATAAGATTTTGGAACGAGAAAAGAAAGGAATAAAGGAAGGAAAAATGCATTTACTTAGCACCTTTTATGGGCCAGACACTATGCTAAGTGATTTATGCAAACATTATCCTATTTAACATCACAATAATCCTGTGACATAAGTGCTATTATTATCCCCAATTTATAAGTTAAAAACATAGAGGTAAATGGAGCTGAAGTGATCCATTAAGAATCATATATCCTGGAAGGAAGCTTGTAGTAGATAGTAGGTGTAGTAGATAGAGCACTAGACCTGGAGTCAGGAGGACCTGAGTTCAAATCTGGCCTCAAACACTTAACACTTCCTAGCTATGTGACCTTGAGCAAGTCACTTAACCCCAATTGTCTCAGCAAAAACAACAACAACAACAAACAAAAAAAAAAAAAAACCATAACTTAGAAATGTCTGAGGTTAAATTTGAACTTATCCTCTTGGCTTATCTATTATATCATCAGCTACCTCTGTACTGGAAAGAAACTTAAGAGATTGTCTTACCACTTGTCCCATAGAATTCTAGTATGGAGAGTAACCATAGGTATCATGTCAATCCACCACAACAGAGGAAGCCTCCAGCTGTGTCATTTACAAAATTTTCCAGACTCTCTAAGTCAGAAGATAGTTAACAGATGATATAGTAGGTCCACAGCTGCACAAGCATGTTTTGTGTAACGTCCCTGCCAAGTGAGCATTTGGTACTTGCTAAAAGATCTTGAGTAAGAAAGAAATCACTAGCAGCCATTGTAGCTATCACAGAGAGCTCCAAGTCAGAGAAATATGTTTCTTATAACCAATATCTATTGGCTTCTTGTCTGTCGTGAAGAGGTTCATTTCATTTGCTTGTGGTCCTCACCTCTCCAAGGATTTTCTACCTCTTTACTTTATATTGACACAGAAAATTCAAATTATTTTCATGGTGGCCTTTCTACAAATATTGGTCATAGATGTTGCAATACCAAGGAACCATGTGCCCTATTAAATTATTTTTTTTGTATTAAATGGCTGACAAAAAATCAAATCTGTCACTTTATTTATCTGTTTCTCTGCAGGCAACTTAGAAGCTATTCATCCCATTTAAATGTAGCTTCCTTTGTCTTTTATAAAGAAGAATGAATGGGGTGCTGGACTTGGGATCATGATACACCTGTCTTTGAATTCTCCCTTTGCCCAACAGCTGTGTGATTAAAGACAATGCTAAATTTATCTTCTCTAAAACTTGTAAGTAGCTCTCTCCTAGGATTACTATTGGAGTGAATAATAATTAGAATTGTAAAGCACTTTGCAAATGCTAAAAGGATAACTAAATTTATCAAGATAATTATTGTTACATGTATTGAGGATTCTTTTTTAATTAAAAAAATTAATTAATTTTTCATTAAAATTTTAATTTTATTTATAATTATTTGTAGTAAGATTTTTTTTTCATTTCTATCTGGTTATCGGACAGTAGATCCAGTCCATCGTTGGAACCATACTGAAGGTTTTTCTAGCATGCTAGGATCTAGCAGAAATTTGTTCTCCATTGGCATGGCCTTTGAGAGTCCAAGATCCTCTACAAGCTATTATGGGGAATCAGAGGAGTACTTTGTTGGGATTTTGCATTGTTGCTTTCCTTTGTAATTCTATCTCACCTCATCTCATATATTCCATTTTTAATCAATGAGGAAACAAAAGTTATAAGTAAAAATGAATTGCCTAGATATAGAGAGGATGAAAAGGGTGCAACTTGGGATTCAAACCCAAGTCGCCAAATACTAACTTACTGCTCTTTCCCCTGAACTTCACTGCCTCTAGCCCCTACTAATTGATTGTTATACATGCATCTTCCAAATTTCAGTAGACTCTAATGCCATTTGAAATTGATTCAAAGGGAATGTGGTGCCAGAAGTAAAAGAGCATCATGAGAAAAGATAGATTTTTTTGGGTGACAATTGAGGCCAGATTTTAACCCAGGTCCTCCTCATTCTAGAGCCAGTGTTCCATCTACTATGCCACCTAACTGTCCCAAAAGACATATGCTTCCAATTATACAAACCTCTGCTTTCTATAACAGGGTTCAGATTATCAACAACTTTGTGGAGAGGATTTTGGAACCTTGACCCCGTCGGAAATCAGAGAAGTGAATAGGGAACAAAGCAATTTGAAAGCCTCTTTTAGACAATTCTTCAGAATTTTGGCAAGGTTCATCTTTATTTGTTTGTGCACTTTTTTTATTTGTGTATTCAGAAGAATAGAGAATGGGAGAGTTGGAAGGGATCTCAGAGACAAACTTCTAATAATACTCTTCCTTCACATATTTATTAATTTAACTTAGCTATTGTCCAGGGATTTCCACCCATTTCGCAACTGATTCATTGATTCTCTGATCTCCATGCCAACGAGACATTAAGCATTTTAGGAGCAAGAACCCCGAGAGCAGGCCCTCTAAACCTGCACAGTGGTGGATTTGGTGCAATTCTTCCTTATCCTAAGAGAACACTGAAGACTCAGATCTTCAAGCTACCAATGCTGGTTTTGTCCTCCAGAATTGTACAGTATGAACCTAATCGTTCTTCTACATGGCAACCAACAAAAGTTTTTGAAGGCAATGATTGTGTGTGTATGTGTACACACACAGATGGGGATGCAGGGAGAGAGAAAGAAAGGGATAAAGGAGAGACAGAGACAGAGAGAAACACACATAGAGAGACACAAAGAGACACACAGAGAGAGACAGAGACGGACAGAGAGAGAGAGAAATATACCACGAGCATCCAGAATTCCTACGATTGATCATCATATGACATATTTTTGAGAATATTTACCTTCTCAGTTACCTTCTAGACTAGCTCCAATTTCATCTTGACATTTTGAAAAGATATTGTGTGGGCACAATGTTGCAGATGTAGATTGTTCAGAAGAGAGAGTAAGCACACTGTCACATGTATCATTTAGGATACTATCTTTTCATTAATTCAACCTGAGATCACAGGAGATTTTTCAGGATCTCTATCTCATTACTGACTTCAGTTAAGCTTACAGAACATCAAAATCCTAAAATCCATTTCACACTCCCTTTTCCTTCTGTTCTTTAATTGGACAGTTTTTTTTTAATTTAAATAAGTGCAGAACTTTACATTTCTTCCTATTAAATTCATGTGATTGGATATTGTTCATCATCCCAGCCAACCAGGTGGTACAGTAGATAGAGTTCTGTATCAACACACAGGAAGACCTGAGTTCAAATTTTGCATCTTCATTATATACTTTAACAACAATATTATATGATGATTCTGATGGACGTGGCCCTCTTCAACAATGACATGAACCAAATCAGTTCCAATAAAGCAGTAATGAACTGAACCAGCTACACCCGGGGAAAAGTGGGAGATGACTATGAACCACAACATAGAATTCCCAATCCCTCTATTTTTGTCCACCTGCATTTTTGATTTCCTTCACAGGCTAATTGTACCTTATTTCAGAGTCTGATTCTTTTTGTACAGAAAATAACTGTTAGGACATGTATACATATACTGTATTTAATTTATACTTTAACATATTTAACATGTATTGGTCAACCTGCCATCTGGGGGAGGGGATGGAGGGAAGGAGGGGAAAAATTGGAACAAAAGATTTGGCAATTGTCAATGCTGTAAATTACCCATGCATATAACTTGTAAATAAAAAGCTATAATTAAAAAAATTGCATCTTACACTTACTATGGCCATAGGCAAGACACAAATTCTGTTTGACTCAATTTTCCAGGTCTAAAATGGGGACCATAATGGAATTTTCATTGCAGGTTTGTTGTGAGGATCAAATAATACTGGTAAGTTGCTTAGCACAAAGTAAGCACTCAATAAATACATAATCTATTCTTCTGTGGAAATCCTGACTCTTTCATCCGTGGTTTAATCACTTCCAATGTTCCATCATCTGACAGATTGGTAATCATACTAAACAAAAATGTTTCCCTAACAGGATGACGACAAAACTGTCTATTCCTCCACTAAAAGTTGACACTCATTTATTAAATCCTCAATCCATTTAAATATACTATTACCCAGCGCCCATCTTAGAACACATTGTTTTAAAATTCTCACAGACTTATTGTAATCGTTACATGGTTTTCTTCATGTTAACCCAGGGTGAGAAGCCTGGTAGGCGCTCACTCAGCGCTTATAAGTTGATTGATCTTAATCATAAGAAATCACCAGACACAGAATCACAGAATCTCAGCATTGGAAACGGTGTACAGAAGTCATCCTTTTAAATTCTGAGCAGCTCAGATAATGGGTTAGCTATCTTTTCCAGCTTAGTGCTATCTATAAATGTGACAGGTCACTTGAAAAAACTTGAAGATTGGAGGGCCAAAAATATATCCTAGATACACTACAGTAGGCATCTCTTGCCAACATGACATTGAATTATTAATTACTATTTTCTGGGTCATATTTTTGTTTTTGTTTTTGTTTTTTTAACCATTACTTCGTCCTCCCAACTATAATATTATCTATCAAATGTCTGTCCATCTTGTCCATAAGGACTTCTGCATTATAGATGTTGTGAATGCTGCACGGAAATCTAGGCAAATTCTATCAGCAGACAGGTATCCTTACCTGAAAATAAGCATCATTTTGTCTTGTCCATATGAGGAAGGGAACAAAAGTTACTCTTAGCAGAGAAGCAGTGATTTAATTAAATCTAATTGTCCACCATGTTTTGTCTTGGTCACTTGACATCTATAGGCTTCTCTATTTTGCATTAGTGATTTGAATATCTATCTCCAAAGCTCAACAATGTTATGAAATGTCCTGGGGAATCTAGAACTGTATGTATGACTGTGATTGTTGTCATCCACATACAAGTCCAATAATTAATGAAGTTATTAGACTAACTAATAATCTAATTAGTGAATTTAGTGAAATCCAGAGAGAAGTAGTAAGTGTTTGGTAGAACCTGAGGCTCTTAAGTGAGAGTGTTATTAACTCACTGGGTTACTGCATTTTGAGAGACAGGCCACACTCTCTTAAGAAAACTCTGTAAATATAAGCTAGAATTTTGCCAAAAGTAGGACAACCTGAATAATATTAGTTAAGGGGAGCGTTAAATTGCTGAGTTGGCTATTTGTACCATTAATTTCATTGAGCACTTGTTATCAATATTATATATATATATATATATATATATATATATATATGTATATATATATGTGTGTGTATGTATGTATGTATAAAACACACACACACATATATATATATATATAATTTTGTTTGTGTTTGTAGACTTGATCATCAAATAGTTGAAAATTGAGAATGATGTAAGAAATGACAAATAGGACGAATTCAAAAGAACACAGTATAACTTTTATGAAATTATACAGTGAAGCAAGATGAACAATATACATATTAACTATTTTAAAGCCAATGGGAACAAAATGTTCAAAGACTTATCAATGAGGAGCAGATGAAATCACCAACCTTGGTTATTTCCAGAAGATACATTTTCCCTCTTGCAGAAGACTGATACTAAATTAATGATACAGAATAATATTTATAGTATCACGCATCATTACTGGATCAGGTGATTTCACTTAAATATTTTCCTGTGTGGAAAAAGTAAAGGTTGATTCTGGGGAACTGCGGGAAATACTTTGTTTAAAAAAAGGCATCAAAATATTTTTGAAAAAAATTTCAATAAACAAAGATAATTCAGGGAGAAAATCTGCCCAACCTTCTGCTACCTTGTTACCTATTTTTTTAGTTCAGGTGAGGTGTTTTTCACTTCATTTGCCCAGTGATTTACTCCTACTCCTCACTTGGTTTTGGCAATACAAAGCTAGTCATCACATGCTAATCTAAAACCAACTCTAAGCTATTGTTACCATAATAAGGCAGTTTGTAAAGGAATGGAGAAATTGCAAATAATGCAAAGGTTTGCTCTATTATTCCTGTTCTTTTTAAAAAGAAAATTACTAATAGAACTCTCTGGAAAAGTATAGGCTTGAGTGACAATGATGCTCTTGCTAACAATAGGATTAAAGCATTAAACTATTAAAATCTTTAAATGTAGCTCTTTACTTTTCTGGTTTTTCTATTGGTTAAAAGTAAAATACAAAATTTTAAAGTATCTGAAGTAGGAAACAAATCTCAAACCTTAGCTAGTATGTTGGCCATTGCAACGTATTCAG
The DNA here is from genome assembly GCF_902635505.1 of Sarcophilus harrisii. NCBI lineage: Eukaryota > Metazoa > Chordata > Mammalia > Dasyuromorphia > Dasyuridae > Sarcophilus > Sarcophilus harrisii. Next base: position 9,973,468 of record NC_045426.1, on the reverse strand, counting down.
AAGAATATACTAATATACAGAGGTGTTTGGAAAGAATCTGTTTCTGCTTTTCACTATAAGCACTTGATTAATATATTTGAAAATTTTTAGGCAAAGAGGCTGCATTAATGGGGACAAAGTGCTAGAACAAGACACAAGTAAATTGATAAAGACAAGAAGGAAGATGAGAACTAGTTAATAGATTAATATATGGCACATTATTATTATTATTATTATAAAGCCCTGTAATTATAATGGAGTTAATATTATTATAAAGCCCTGGTCGATTACTGATGGAGTGACAAGTAATGAATCTATAATGCTAAAAAATTCTGACGTCAATTACAAAATGCAGTCTATCAAACTCCTAAAATGAGGAACAAAAGATGATCCTAATATTCAAATCAGGAAGAGACAAAGCAGAGGAAAAAATAACAGACCAATCTTATTAGTGATGTGATAGATTCATTTAAAATAAAATACTTAAAAGAAGATATTCTGATAAAGTAATATATTAGCAGAAATGCAAGTACTTTTGAACATTGGGAAACAATTAGCATCATTAATCATGAAATAGGAAAAGCCAAAGACACCACTACTTTAATAGCTACCGACCAGGGCTTTGACAACATATGGCACTCATTTTTGTTAAAAATCCTAAAAAAAATTTTTCTCACTACAAATAATAGGGGTCTTCTCTCCTCACTATTTTTAATATCATCATAGGAATTGTAGCTGAAGCAATAAAGTAAAATAATAGAATTAAAGATGTGTCCATTGACAAAAAAAAATAAATAAAATTTTCCCTGTTGGCATATGATGTCATGGTTTACAATTCTGTCACTTTCATTATTAGCCACAGGACTTGAGTAAATAACAGCTTCCATGATTGTAATATTTATTTTGTGTTAAATATAGGTTATAATAGCAAAATGATGAATTGCTAAGCTTGGATTTTGAATGTGCAGAGTTCAAATACAACTACATAAACTTACTTGTTTTGTTTTATTATAAGTGTCACTTGATACTCCTTGAGCTTCAGTTTTCACATATATAAAAAGAAGAAATATTATCTATAATATGGTGATGATCAAATGAGATCATGAATAAGCAGCATGTTGGAAAAAAATCAAAATATTATTCAATGTGACAAATATTTGCTAAGCAAATGATATGTAGAAGGTACAGACCTTGGTAAGTCAGTCAAAAATATTTTTATATAAAAACAAAAACAAAACAACTTTTGCCTCAAAAAATTTAAGTTGCATTGTATAAGTATATATATTTATATATTTCATTCATATAAGAATATATACTATCTACACTTTATCTTTACTTTAAAATACTACATATACTTTATATAGTAAATGTTCCATAAAGGTCATTAATTACTGCTCAGAGATCATAAAGTTGAGCATTATCACTGGAAGAGCCATCTAGTTTTAACCAGTTCATTTTACAGATAAGGTCCCTGAGGCCCCAAAATTTACCAAGTTTACAGTGGGAATAAGTAGCAGATCGGGATTCAAACTGAGCTTTCTTGACCCCAAAGACAGATTTTTCCACTGGACCTCACCATCTACTTTACCTCTCCTGAGGTCATATATGATCATGGAGAAGAGCTGCATCAAGTGTCATATTATTTAATCCCTCACTAACAACTTTCTGAATTCCTACCTGCTACTACCTGAGGCATTAAGGATTTAATATTAGAAAATAATTTCAAGCACCATGGTATAGTAGCAAAGGCACTGGATCCACAATCAGATTATGTGGACTCAAATCCAACCTGTAATTCTTATGCCTATGTTAAAGTACCTTACTTGCCCAGGTTTTTTCTATCTACTAAATGGAAAATCTGAGCTTGATGGCTTCCAGTACTAAATCTATGATCCTGCAGTCCATCTCATTCAAAACCTATGATTCTACTCACAATTCTGGGGCTTTATTTCCACAAAAAAATTAATTGAAAATAAAGCCGACACCTAAAGACATTAGGTTAACCCTCTATGGCAAATTTGGGGAAGAACATGGACAATGGTTGCATAGAATGGACAGGCATCATCTTAATTGATTTTTTAAAATTTACTCTTTATTCTATATTATACTGAAATCCATGTAAAAATGTGAGATGATTTTCAGTTGAAATTTTCAAGAATATCAATAGAGCTATCAAATTCTCAAAGATTTGTCCTGAAAAAAGACACTGAGTCTCCCAGAGCCTCAGTTTCCTCATCCATAAATGAAAAGATTGGTTAGATGGCCTTTCTGGCCTCTTCTGCCTCTTGATTTGTTATCTTTTAAACTGGAAACTCTTTAAGTCAAAGAAAAACCAACTCTTCAGAAAAGGTTCATTACCAATTTTTGGATGTCTGAGCAAGGCTGCTTCCCTTCCTTGGCCTCTGTTTTACCAGTCAAAGAAACCTGGAGAAATTTTATTATATTATATATTATTATATTTATTATAATATATTATATATAATTATAATTCTATTATATATATTATAAATTTATAAATTATAAAAAAGCATCTTAGAAACAGTCTTGTTCAGGAGTAACCCTGAAAAAGAGAGTTTCTAAGGTGCTTTACAAGGTCTTCCCCTTCCTCCTTTCAGTTAGTACATCAGGATACCACATGTTCATTGTACTCACTTGTCAATTCACATCATGTTCATTTGTATTTTACAATAAAGATCAGATCGACAGGGTCGGGTTCCATAATTATTTGTTACATATTAGGATTTCTTGCTTCTTTTAAATATACCATCACTTAACCCATTCAGCTCTGGAAAACGAGTGGCGATCTAGGCTGTGCAATCAAGTCTGGAAAAAAGACCTGGGTGGTATTATTAATACATTAATTGAATGTATGGGTAGCGCAGTTCAGATGACACGGTGCAGACATCATGTTTGGGGAACATCTCAGTGCTGCAACCTTTATTTAATTGAATTCCCATTTTCTCTATTTAATTAAAATAGATTCAATCCAGACCAAGATACATGCCTGCCGTGATTCAGAACAATCACTGTAATAACAACAACATGAGAATGCTGAAAGTCTTGCATTCCTAATATGTTTGGATCATTTCAATAAATGCTTTACTGCTTGCTAAGAGAGGTGACTAGAGAGAAGTTTATCAAAGGCATCTGTTAATTTTGCAGAGTATTAGAAAGGAGGGAACCCATGGGCTGGCAGACATGAGAAATACTTTCACTCTATCCACTCCACTAAGACAAGGGTTTCAGTGTGGGATGAGGGATTCAATTTCTAGGAATATGCTATTTTTTTAGATTTCATTAAAGTCCTTCTGAATTGTCACACCATGAACAACATGAAGACGGTCCTGGAATCTCAAGTTTCTGTTGATTGTCCCAAGATAAGAATTAATTTCACTTTTAGGCTGAAAGGGAACTCAGAAACCATCCAGTGCAATACCTTCAGTTTTAAAATTGGGAAAACTGAGAGCAAAGGAAGTTGAATTATTTGGCTAAGGTCATATAATAAGTGTCAATTCAAATGGATTCAAATCCAGGTCCTGTGACTTAAGAATACATTTTTTCCCATTATAACAGCTGCCCCTTCCTCTTTCATTGATACATCTATTTATTCAAAGAACTACTTATTATGGGTCTGTTATTCTGCTGGATTTCCATTATAAGTCTGTCACTGACAATATCTATGATTTGAGGAACAGACTGGCTAAGTTCAGAGGGATTCAGCACCAAGTTGGCTACAAGATGATTTCTTTAGGGACAACAACAAAAGACAGAACCCTACTGGTAATTACACAGACTGTCCTCTTTCCTCCCATGCTTGCTTGAATTCATCTCCATTCACTTCAATGAATCCTTATCTTTCTACAAAGCAAAATTACTACAAGTTATCTTTCCTAATCCCTGGATTGTTAGAACTCTTTCCTTCTAGAAATCACTTGAGATGAATCCATATTTATTTCTTTTTCTTTTTCTTTTTGTTTACCCTCCCACCTCTGGAATTAAAACTTCTTCTCGGACCGTTTCATCTTCATCCCCGAAACCACATCACCACTGCCTGTGATACAATCAACATTTATTATATGTTGATTGAATTAACAAAATCATAGAGCCTTCGAATAATCAAGTATGAATTACAGTATAATCCTGTAAAGCATTTCAATTATAAATCGCATTTAGAAAATGTGATTCAAAAATAATAAAGCTAGAAAAATCCTTAAAAAATAATTTAAACTCCCTTCCCCATTTAATTAGGAAAAAATTTATGGTAGGGAAATTTAGATGCCCAAAGGCACAATACTACTCCAAGTGGCCAGGTCTGATGCTCTTCTTACTAGTTGTTTCGAGATAGAAAGACGTTTTCAGTACTTTCAATGATTCTGTTTTGCAACACAATCAAGATTATACACACACATATAGCAGTTGTGTAGCAATGCATGATGGGAGAAGGTAGGAAGAGAGAGAAACATACACAGACAGGCAGAGAGGGAGAACTAGAGAGGCAGAGAGAGACAAAGTAAGTGCGACAGAAACAGATAGGAAAACAGAACAACAGAGAGAGAGATAGAAACAGAGACAGAGAGAGACACAGAGACAGAGAGAGAGAGAGAGAGACAGAGAGAGACAGAGAGAGAGAGAGAGAGAGAGAGAGAGAGAGAGAGAGAGAGAGAGAGAGAGTCAAAGACAGAGAGTCAGAAGGTTTGGAAATAGAACCCTTATTTGTTATCAAAAAACAAAAACTCTAAATGCTGGCAAAATTACATTAATATGTTCACATGTAACATCCTGAATGTCAAAAATTTTGATATATAATTAGATGTTCTCCTTTCCTTCCATCTTCCCATTGAGCATGAGCTTTGGAGGTTTCTCCAAGCCTGGAGGCATTCCACAAATTCTAATCTAACTAAAAAGGAAAAGGGGAGGAGCATTTTAAGCCCCTACTATATGCCAGCTACTGGAATATAGTTATTGTTCTTTACAAAACTCATCACATTTGAATAGCACATCCCTGTTTGGTGTTGTTATTCCTATTTTATCATCAAAGAAACTGATACATACAGAACTTAAAAGATCTGCCTAAGGTGACACAGCAGGTCAATATGTGAAGCCTGATTTGAAATTGAGCCTTCTACACACAAAGCACAGTATTCTATCCACTGGGCCATTTAGCTACATCTAGTTAACAGTCACCACAAGGCTAGGGCACCCTTAAGAAAAGACCAGAATATCCCACTCCAGGGACTTTTATTGGCATTTAACCAATAAGCCCATAATATGCAAGGAGTGATTCAAGTGAATCACATCAGCCTCTCAGTAATAGATGAAGGTGAAATGGTGTTTTGTTCAAGGTTTTCTTTTTTAACAGCTATTTTCCTCTGCAAAACCTACCTTGTATAGGGCCTTTGGGGCCCTGCCATGAATCTCAAAAGTCAAATGATCCATTTGGGAGCCCTAATGACATTGGCATAAGGAATTTTGAGTCAAGCCAACAACTGTATCCAAACTATATCATTGGCCAAAACTTAATGCTTTTCACACTTTGATTAACGAAAAGAAAAGAAAAGAAAAAATTCTCCCAATTTTGCTGTAAGCATAAGAAAATAACAGAGCATCTGGGTGATGTGCCGAGAATTACTTGGACTGAATGTGTATCCAGCAAACAATTATAGTCACATATACACATGCACTGACAACCTTGCTTCAGGCTTGGAAATGTTCTCACATGTTCCCACAATTTGCACAGGAAGCTGGTGTGTAGCAAGCACCTAATTAGTATGAAATGTGATTAATGCATACTGTAGGGAAAACACTGAAAATGCTTCAAAAATGCCCTGTGACTTATGTTTCCCAGTCTGCCCCCAAATAGAGACAAGCAGAATTTCTGGAGCATTCCCCTCCCAGAAATGCTGAAAGAAATCATTTTTCTCAGATGCTTAGAATGCTCCATTCTGATAATTGGTGATAATTATTGGTGGTCATTGTGCTGCCCGAGCCAAGAACATTAGATCTGATGGCAAAGGGCTTCAATCCCTGTTCTGCTATTTATCATCTCAGGGGCATTGGGCAAGTCATGTGGACTCCCTCAGCCTCAAGGTCTAACATCAGATAAAGAATTAGACTAGATCCTTCTACTCTGACATCCCTTCTATTCTGAATCTACGATCCAAAGGACCTAGTCTCATTCTACTTGTTATACTTGTTGTAATTGTTATGGTGATGCTTGGGGTTATTGTTATTCTTGAGTCTTGTCAGTCATGTCCACCTGCTTGTGACCCCATTTGGGATCTTTTGGTAAAAGCCCTTTGCCATTTTCTTCTTTGATTTATTTTATTGAGGAAAAAAATGAAGCAAAAGAAAATCAGTTGATTGACTTGCCCAGGCTCACACAGCTAATAAATGTCAGAAGTCACATTTGAACTCGAGTCTTCCTGATTCCAGACCAGGTGTTCTGTCAACTGCATCACCTACTTCTCCATTTTGCCCTCTGGCTGCCCACTCATTCTACTGAATGTTCCTAAAGATATTCGTGAATCTAGGGAAGAAAAAACAAGAACTAACTATTCTCCATCAACTTTGGAGTGAGTCCAATGTAATGAATTCATTGAATGATATCGACAAGGGTAAAATAAAAGATGCCATCATGGGTGATTGGTAACCTCCATCACTGAAGGGAATGCATAAACTGAGAGAGTATCATCCATCCCTTGGTGGATTTGAACAGATACATTTTTTAAAGTAAACACCCAATCTGTTTCATATTGAAATGCATAGGGGAAAAATACCAAGCAATCTGTTATTTAAAGAAAAACTAGTCTATAGTCTATAGCCTAAGGATAACTTTTCTAAGTAGAAAGTGCAAAGAAGAAGAAATGTCTTTCTTTGACTTCATCACTACCATTGAATTCTATACAGAATGTATTCCCAATGTACTTCTCTGGAAATTCAATAACAAATCAAACATCCACAGATAAAGTATTCTAAACCATTGCTTTCTAGAGCCCCCACACCAGGGTGATTAAAATATCCCTTCCTAGTGGAGAAGTGACTCCAGACAATGGTGGGAAAATGGAAAGCAACAGTACATTTTGTCACCCCAACTTAGGGGCTCTAGAAAGCAGGACACAACAACTTTGATAAAGCTTACAGATTTTCTGATGACATAAAAGAAAAGAGAGCAAACGTGTGAAATAATAAGCTCAGGATCCAATATGACAAACTAGAAAAATGGATCAAACTTATAATATTAAATGTAATAAAAAAAATCCAATATCTTTGACTTAGGATCATGAAATTAGCTAAAAAGGTTCAAAATGGCAGAGATATGGCTAGAGAGTAGTTCATCTAAATACTAAAGAAGACTTAATTTTAACATGGACGAACACTATGTCATAACCCTTAAAAAAAAACCATAATGTAATCTTAAAATACAATACAAGAAGAACAGGGTCTCCAAAGAGGAAAGTAATAGGGTCATGTTCCTCTGTTCTGATCATATCTTTAACAAGTAAAGATCCTCAATATTATACCATAAAAGATTGTTAAAAGAACTACTGATGTTTAGTCAGAGAAGAGAATTTAGGGCAAGTTGATAGCTATTGACAATATTTTAAAAACTATAGATGTTTCCCTTTATTGGGATGCCCAGTATCTGGTGCATAGTTGTTGCTTAGTAAATCTTGGTCCATTGCTTATAAGAAGGGTTAATTTTATTCTACTATAATTCAGAAGATGAAAGTAGCAGCCATGGGAAGAATTTGCAAAGAGTCAGATTTAGGTATAATGCAAAGAAAAACTTTCCAATGATACATGTTATGTAAAAGCAGAATGGCAAGGGTTAGATGCTAGAAAGTCTTGAAACAGAGACTGGAAGACCACTTAGTGTAATGTGGATGAGATCCTTATGCATGTGCAACTTGGAGTAGATATCCTATGAGACCCCTTTCAGCTCTAAAATTAATGATCATCTATCTGGATTTCAGGGTATTCTATTGTGGAATGAGGATCGGTGGGTTTCATGGTATTTTCTAGCCCTGAAAATTGTTTCCAATAAAATAGCACAGGGATACAGACTTAAAATTATATCCCAAATCCATAATTTAGTGTAACATCATTAAATTCTCTATTCCAACCAACAAGTTGAAGTGTAGAGAAAACATAACTAATAATCTTTATTTCCTTTCTTCTATTTTATATATGTGCATGTGTTTGTGTGTGTATATATATACTTATAGGCATGTATGTTTATATATATACATCGACAAATTTATATATATATATATATATATATATATACACACACACATATGTATATAAAATAATGCTTTTTACTTTGATACTTACAAGCATGCCTTCCACAAATTAGTTTTATATGATTTTTCTGAGTTAACTTTAGTTAATCTTATTCTCTTTCAAAGTTCCTTTTCTATATTTGAGGATACTATCCATATTAGCCATGCTTTGGCAGAGTTGGGGGGCATTGTGTAGGGGGAGAAACTGCAGCTCATTAAGAGGGGAAATCTATACCAGCTGCCAGTCTTTCTGCTTTTTTTGTTACATCTAGAACTTGTACTGTTCTCAGATCGAGTGTTTGACTTCACCGATGGCTACACAAAGATAAATCATCTTCTTTTAAAGGCTATCCCAGGGGCTTTCATCACCCAGCAATGCACTCTGGATATTGCAACTCTGCTCTTCTCAGAACGTCTGATTACATGAATGATCTTTATCCCCAAAATGCCAATGGAAAATCCCTGGTGGAAAGAACACGGTTTCCCTTTCTCACAATAATTCAAGCAGAAACTTCCAAAGGGAAAAGCTGTTTAACTCAACATACCCCATTTCCCACGACCAAACATATTATGTTAATACAGGCCAATGAAATTCATCAAGACTTCGCTATCTGGGCAATTTCACAACAGAAATTAAAAAAAAAAAAAGATGATGTGAAAAAAAAAAAATGATGGAATGGTGTAAATAACATACTTTTTTGGTCACACCTTAACCCGGGTTGTTTATTTTTTCTAAATCAGAGAAACAGGATGTGTTGATTTGGAAGGGGAAAATGAAGAATGTGTATATTTGAGAAACAGACAATTAAAAGGGAAACCAGCAAAACAGAGTGAAAAGAAAACAATGCCTTTTATGCTCCAAGTTTTCAATTCTCAAGTTGACATCTTTAAAGACTTTTTTTTACATCCATAAATGCTCTTGCCATTGTGTTGCAATGAAACGACAGTGACATCTAGTGGATTCAAATGTTTCAGATCTTATGACCACAACATCGACTTTGGAAAGACTCTTCGACAAAAACTTCTAATGAGATCCCCAATCCTAAGTCCCTTCCTTACTCCCCCATTTATGGTTTGAAAAACAAATCAATGGCCTTAATTCAATATACGTATTTTAGTTTCATTTCTTTTAACTGTTCATATTTGGCGGTCGTCACATTCTTGTTGAACCCAAGAACATCTTTAGCTTAGATATTGTTCCCCTTGTTGGGATCTGGTTTTTATAAAGTTACATTTTTCTTCAGATTGATTTAATTCTATTGAAAGTAAAAAAGGGCTGTGTGGTAAATATAAGTTGAGGTAATAATTCTGTGACTCTGGCCAAAACTATTTCACCGTTGTCAAGTGAATTTTGCCCCAGACATCGTTCAAAATGACTTGAAATTTTTTTGGTGTGACGTGTTGTGGGATTGATACAGTAAAAACAGCTGGAGAGGGGCTGTCTCTCTTTGTCTTGTAAATCTGTCGATGGGGATCCTATGTCATGTTAGACACTCTTTGGTTTCCTAATGAATCTCTCAAAGTCTTGAAGAGACATTTTGGGGTCCTCTCTTCTTCACAAGGATAATTTTGAAAACATCCAAAGCAGGCAACACAGAATTAAGACTTTGTGAGACCCTTAACTGATATAAATATTGATCAATATTTCAAATCCAGAAAAATGCTTCTCACCTCTGCACATAACTAAAAATGATTTATTTTAAGTTGTGTGAAAGCTTTCATCTGTTACATATTCTGATTGAGAATCTTCTGAGGGTAGGGTCCTTTCTAAATTGCTCTCCCATTCACTAAGCCAAGTAACTCTGCAGAATTAATTCCCTTCTCATGAAAATGCTGAGTTAGCATTCAATTCTTTCATTGAGACTTCACAATATATATAAAGAGAGCGCACATCTGGAGAATTGCCTTTGGTTCTGGGTACCATATATGAGGTGGAAAAAATGGATGAGCTGAGTGCTCTGGCAAATTCTACCAAGCTGGAAGGGCCTTCAGTCCAGGTTGAGTGACTTCCATCCTCTGAGAGGAAGTCTAGCTAAATTCCAGAGATTCTAATCATAAGGTTGGCCATTAGTTGATTTATTTGGTATTGATTTGTTTTGATTTTGTTGTTGTTTTAACCAAAGCAACTCCTGAAACTCTCTAGCAGGTTTACAAGGGGTTATGACATAGAAGAATAGGAGCACGATCCACCCACCAATCCAGTGAAATCATGGATCTTTTGAAACATCAAAACTTCAAGGCTAAAAACTGATGGAGCCAAGGTAAATGGATTGAGTCATTGAACTTTAGAAATATTCTAAAGGGAATAAACTTAGACAAATTAACCCACATCAGCATGCAGAACATACAATACAAAGAAACCTCCCGTAGCAGAGAGGGTAGGAGCAGATGTTTTAATAAATTCCTACAGCTGGAGCATAATGTCCCATAATCAAAGAATAGCACTGGCCAGAGAGAGCTTGTCTGCTTCTGGACAAGCCTCATGCAGCTTCATCAAATGAAATGCAGAGGCTCAATTTTGGCTGTTGACAGAGACAACTCTGCTGCCTGTAGAGACAAATTCCTGAAGGTATGAATTGAAAGGAGAACCCAGAGTGTATTTCTAGCCAAATGGACCATTCTGAATTCCGATTTGACAAACGACAAATTCCCAAACAGTTATATTTCTGAGAGAGGCGTGATATTTCTATCTCATTTGTGACATTAAAATATTAATCATCCCATGATTTTCCTCTTTAATTGGTGTTGATATTTACAAGGGCTTAATGAGGGTGATAGTAATCACAGGGCAACTCAGCCTGATCGTTTATATTTCCAGGTAAGAATTACTTGACAGGGGAATGTGAATTATAATTAATGTCATGGAAAAACTTCTATCGATATAGAAAATATTTAAAGAGAGGGTTGGCGAGCTTAATTGTTAACACAATGATATATTCTAAGATCTTTTTTTTAAGTTTTCAGAAGCAATCCCCAAGGAGATATTATGAACAAAAAAGGCAAAGAAGGAAGATGAACATAAAGTAATAAGGGTTATGTAACATAATGAGTTTGATTATTTATATTGCCATTGAGTCTGAATATGCTAGGTTCAGATCTTGTTTCTGCCATTTCCTGTAAGTGTGACTTTGGGCAGGTCACTTCTGAGCCCTCAGTTTCATCTTCTTTAAGGCAAAGCCCTTTAAAAATCTTAAATGGCTTTCGAGACCATTTTCTGGATCCAGAGCTAGATCTTACACCATCTCATAGCAGATTAGAATCCCTCTTGAATGATCCTCAAATCTTGATATTCTGGGGAAAAAAACTAAAATCATAAATAAAACCTGGGTTATGGGGGAGGGCTTCAGCCTCCTTGGAGTTCTCTGAATAGCTTCATCCGCAATTTTGAAAATTTCAACTGCACCCCACCCTGCTTGTCGAATGCACACAATGCAGAACATTCTCTGTTAACATACATGCAAGCAAAGCCAAGTGTTTATCTAAACAGATAAAGATTCCTATGTAGTCATACATGTTCCATCTTTCTGGCTTGTTCATCAGTCTTTTAACAAGCTACATAAAAGCAGAACAACATCAACCATATGTTTCTCCCCAACCCAGGCAGGTTTCAAATGGGCCCCTCCAAGAAAACGATTCATTCACAATGACGCTTCCATGATGTCAATAGTCTTTAGAGACCAGAGATATACCCATATGGATTGCTGATGAGGCAGCTTAAGTTATCAGGTCACCACATCTGTAAACATCAAGCTGAACCGAACGTCTCTTTCCTGGAACAGCAGGGAGACCGTGCCACCTGGAGATAATCTCTACACGTAACTCATCTTGGACAGCCATCCCCTTTCCAGATGCAAGAATGCCCAGACACGTCCCAGCTGTACCTATAGAGCTTTCTTGTCCATCTGCTCTCAAGTGTGTACACACATATCTTGTCTAGAATGCTCGTTGCACATTCAGGAGGTTATTTGCTGAATGATATAAGACGTGATAATAATAACTTGCACCTATATAATATTTTATATGAATACTCGTGTTTATATAGCAGTCCCAGGGAAGCTTAAGGTACTAGCTAGAGTGTCAGGTCCAGAGCCACAAAGGTGCATCTTCCTGAGTTCAGATCTGTCCTCAGATACTAACTATGTGATCTTGGGCAAGTTAACTCTGTTTGCCTCTGTTTTCTGAACTGTAAAATGAGTTGGGGAAGGAAATGGCAAATCCCTCCAATATATTTGCCAAGAAATTCCCAAAATAGGTCTCAACAAACTGAACACAACCAAAAAATGACTGGACAAAGTACAAGTCAGTATGTATTTTATACAGCTCTTGAAAGATTCCATCGGGTTCTTCATCTATTCTCTCATTTGATTTTGTATTCCATCTACTAGTCCTGTTGTTAATATTTTATCCAAGGAGGAACAAAGACAGAGATTCGGTGACTGGCTTTTGATTAAATAGCTAATGTTTGGGGCAAAATTTAGACTAAAATCATTCTTATTTCTAAAGCTTACTAACCCCTGCTGCTCAAGAAAGATTATGGGAGAAAGGGAAGTGTTTACCTATTGTGATCATAGGAAGAACGAGATGGTAGATTTTGATAGCCTATGGGACTTTCTACTTCACAGAGTACTTTCATTCCTATTTTCTCCTTTTATAAAAATTAAGCATCTGAAAATTTTTCTCGTGCTATAGTGGTGGAAGAAATGGAGACATGTAGCATAGGCAAATGGTTAGATGGATTAGATATGAAAGTCTCCAGATTAGGATGCTCTTTACAGGGGAAGGCAGAAGCAACTTCTTAAGAGTTGCCTAGAGACATTCCGAGAAATGTCCAGGGCCCAGCGGGTCCGATTAAATATCACAGGGTTAAATGAAACATCTGACAAGTAAGAACAAAGCCAACACTGCTTGCTCTCTGGCTATGAATGTCAACATTAATGTAACAGGGAGATGTCAGTTGATCAAAGATAAAATTTGCCAGCATTATGGCTGATATTTGGGTGGCTTCCTTACAAGAAAGTTGTGGGAAGAAACAGATGAAGCTCACCCAAGTTTAGCAGACCTGGATGGGTTTGATCTGTAATGTTGGAAAGAAGACTTTCAGTAACAAAATCACAAATCCATTGGATTTCAAAATCTTCATTCAAAATAGCACCTTGGAAAGTTTGTCTTGAAAGAACTCTAGGATTTTTTCAGGACTGAAAACTCAATACGAGTCAAGACCAAAATACGATTTTCCCAAAAGTTAAAGATCCTTGGCGACAGCCATTGAGGCTAGAATTAGGAGGGTATTAATTCTACTATACTGTGCCCTTATCAGCTATTGTTCTCCTTGTACGTAACTTGTTAAAATACTGATAAACAAGTCAGAAAGATGTATCATGTGTGACTCCAGAGGAATGTTTATTTGTTTAAACATTTGGACCTGCTACACATATGTGTTAAAAGAGAAGGTTGCGCATCACTTGTGTTGGACAAGCAGGATGGAGTACTAAACTCTAAGATACATGCCCATTTGGAACAGAAGTCTTAAGGGGGAACAATAAAAAACCTCAACCATTTAATCATTTGAGGGGTTGTTGGATGAACTAGAGATTGGATTTGTTCTGCTTTGCCCCAAAGAGTAGAAGTAGAGAGAGTTTATTTCAATTTCTAAACAATAAGAGCCATATTTAAATCTAACGGGAAGCCTTCTCTTGTTGTCTTCTGGTTTAGATGGACTACTGGTTACATATATGGTAGAGAGGATTCTAGTAAAGTATAGATTAGACCAAAATATTTCAAAATCCCTTCTATTTCTGAAATTCTGTGAACCATCTTAGAGAAATGAATGACATCTTCCTATTATTTAACCTTCCAATTGATTTGTGATTGTGTTACTGAAAATCTTCTCTCCAACACTACAGATCACAACCCATCCATACCTGCCAAATTTGGGTGAGCCTCATCTATTTCTTCCTACAACTGTCTTGTAGGGGAGCCACCCAGAAATCAACCTGGATGGTGGCAAGCTTTATCTCTGATGAACTGACATCTCCCTGTTATATGACTTAGCTGACATTAATAGCCAGAGGGCAAGCAGTGTGGGCTTTGTTCTTACTTGATCCAAGGAGTCTCAAGCTGTTGTGGCTTCCACACAGGAGTCACCTCAATTGAAACAGTGGAAAATGGGGAATATGATACCCATGGAAACTATAAAAAGACTAAAACAGAGAAAAGTTGAATGTTTTATCCAAGATCCCATAGTAAATAAATATGGACCTAGAACTTAAACTATTGCTTCTTGTCTGTGAGTCTCTTTTCTTTCTATTCTATCATGTTTTATTTCACAGCATATAACTATCTTTCCAAGGGAAATAATACAGAGTTGACCCAATTATCAAGACAATGCAAGTGAAGAAAAGAGAAAGGATGGGAGCATGGATATAGGGAGAAAGAGAGAGAAAGAAAGAGAGAGAGAGAGAAATAGAGAAAGAGAGAGAGAGAGAGAGAGAGAGAGAGAGAGAGAGAATGGAACAAGATGACTAATTATTGAGTTGATGTGTTCTAGTTATTCTTGTTATCTTGACCCATTTCTCTGTGTATCATTTTTTCTGAAGTAGACAGCAAAAGAATATAAAGTGCTACACATTTCTTCTATTTCCATTTCAGGTGCATCGGACCCCCGAGGCTAATCAACTTTTTCAATAGTTTGGTGGCAACCTTCGCGTATGTCATCACTTTCAAGATTCGCTCTGGCGATTAATTTCCTAGTCTTCCTGTGAGTATTCCGAGGCAAGCACAGCTGTACAAGTTTTCAGTCACATAGCTAGAGGATCCAGCAGATGAAAATTTGGCATCTACAACACATGGGGGCTGTGCGTGCCAAATCCCCTCACTTGATTTATTTGCGTGCGTACCCTGAAATAGACTTGAGGAGATGGGAGAGATCAATTTCAATTGTTTGGGGGGAGGGATGTACAGTCCAATACTAAAACAAATGTTTTAATTAACTGGAGAATGTTGGCTCCTTAGGGAAATGCTATTAAAAAGAGGCATTTCCATTCTAAGACTTAACAAATGTCCGTTTCCCAAGAGCTGGCTTTATTTAGGTTTATGAGACACTAAAGATAGAGTGTGCTACAACTGATTTCTGGCAAAGATTATTATCTGACACACTATCATAGAGAATGGACAATAGTAGCCCTCAACCGAACAAAACGGTGATATGGACAGGAAGTAATAACCTACTCCCATGACTGAATGGGGCACAAAAGCAGATCCACCATCTAAGAGGTAATTTCAACAAAGGCAAGGTGGTAAGTTGGGGGTTATTGGCCAACTGTGTCTTCTTGGGTTAGATCCAAGTATAATTTAGGAATGATCATCACCAGAAGGTGGGACACCGGGGGATAAATATTTTTGGCCAAGGAAAAATCGTGGATAACATAAAATAAGGCACAGAGGGACTTTGACCTTCAACAAAGAAGAGCACCCCCAAAGTGATGCAATCACAGATCATTAGTGATGTCAGAGTATGAACAACCCCAAACTGACTAGTAGGAAATGTTCCGAAAGTTAATTTGTAAAAGTAGTTTTTTACTCAGATCATATTTTAATCTGATATCATTGATATCTTTGGTTTTAGTATTGCAAGCATTTCCAGATACATCACTCCATCTTCTGCTCAAGCCTGAGAACTGAAAGCTCTTGAGATAATCAATTGAGCAAAAATAACTGGCACATTGATCCAATCTGGTAATGCTGGCAGTATTGCACCTTTCTACACTCTCAATTCTTTACCAATGAAGTAGGAATAATTTATTATCTGTCCTTCAGGATCAATTCCTTTTTTAAAAATAATGACTTAAAGCTCTGCTCTTTATAGCTGTATTTTTTATTTGTATAATTGTAGTTGCCTTTTTCATTAGTCTCTTGGTACAGCACATTTTACTCAGCATATACAAATAGGATCCTATTTTCTCATAGAAATCAACCATATATGGTGGGGAGGTTCCCAGGCTCTTATAAGGTATTTAGAGTCAAAAAGTGAAGTAAAACCTGCCTCTCTCTTCTCTTCCTTTTATTGTCATTCTTAACACCAGAGACTTCAGTCTATATCAACAAGTCTTGAGCACCTCTGGGGCTTCCTTTGTAAGAAAAATGGGAAGAAGAAGGAAATCTCAAATAGACAACTAAAGATGAGTAGGAAGGGGAGTCAATAATGTCAAAAAGTGTCTAGAAGGAATTCTATAGGTCAGATCCATACCTGTAGCACAGGACTTGCTTGTTCTCTGCAAGTGTGTTTTGGACAGCATCCAGCATATTATCCTAGAGATAAAATGCTGTACCATCCAAAGACAGCCCATCCACTTGAGTCACAGTGATACTATAAAGCATAACTTGTCTTGTTTTTGATTAAAAACAATGGTTTTAGGGCTTGAATAATATTTTCTTCAAGAAACAATGCTTAGAAATGTTCTAATTACAAAGGAAATGTTGTGTGGTTTTCCATATAAAAGACATTAATTGTTTTATTTTCTCCAGAAAATCATGGGTAAGTCATTTTACTTAAATTATTAATAAACTACTTTGGACAAGTCACTGTACTGTCTGGACGTCAGTTTTCTCATGTGTTACAAAAAAAGGTTGGATTAAATGACTTGTAATGTTCCTTCCATCTTTATATCTGTGCTCTGAACACAGAAACATAAAACACTTATCAGGTATCATTAAGTATATGCCATCCTTAACCCAGAATCCATCACATCTATATTTTAAGCTTAACAGCAGAAATCTAAATCATCTGATGACTTTTTAATCATCTCATCACTTTTCAAATATGTCTTTTCCTTCCAAAAATCCAGGTTTCCCTCAATCAATTTCAATAACTAACTTATAATCTGTGGTCCTAGAGCCCACTAGCTTCATGCCCTCAACTTCCTAATTGCTAGCAAAGCTAGCTGGTTTCCTTCTAACATGAGTATGTGAATTAATAGCAGGTATCTTGTGAGATTGAATAGGTCTTAGTAAGGTAAACAAAGGTCATGGGAAGATATCAGATATCTCTAGCTTTAGTTTCAAATCAATAAATTTCAACTTCAGCAACTGGTGACTAGCCATCATTCCTGATCTCTTTTCTTTCGACACTCGCTGAATAAACTTCTCTCTAGATATCATCTTGGAATCTGTACCACATGAGATTGGCAAAAAATGCTTCCAGCAATTATTCAGTTCCAATATTTTCTAATCTTTCTCTTCTTCCTCCCCAAGTTATAAAGCATAGAGGGCTCGACTTAGAGTTTGAGAAATCCTCGAACCAAACCCTGATAATAACACTTACTCCTTATGAAAGTCAGCAAATCAAATAAGCTGTTTGAGCCTCCTGGTATTAGTGAAAAGCTTAGATGATACAGTACTTATAAAGAACTTGAGAATTTTAAAGCTCCATATTGTAAAAAGTATTAAACTCTATTATTGTAGCTGTTGCTGTTTTTACCATGTCTCATTCTTCTCATCTTTTTTAATGTGTTAACACAGAAACATCTCAGAGTCAAATCACTATCTTGCTATTATTCTTTTAGATATAATTTCCAGAGATAAGTGCATCAGTGAAATAAATAACCTTTGTAATTGGATAAGACCTTTGAAATGTAAGGTTATTATTGCAGGTTCATTGGAAGCATCTTTGGATAGCTTCAGTAGCGTACGGAGTGATGGGAAAGTTGGACGACTCATTTACTTCCTACAAAAATTTATTGAGCTGGGATCTCTAAATTTTCAAAATATTTTGTTCCATGTGGTTTGGAGATTGTAAGCATGGTGTCATATGCAAAATGGTATATTTTTATGAGACAATATATGTCAGATGATTGTAGGCTACAGTTCTGTCTGCAATAATGGACCAACTGCAGGAGAATTTACTGGTTGAATTTTCAAGGATGCATGGATTGGAGGCTGAATTTTGAAGGTGTATGAGTTTGTAGAATATAAATTTGTCATATGTTATTGTATGAAAGATAGCAAGCTTCCTGCTGCATAATTCTAGACACTAACTTATTTTTATTAGGTATTTGGTAGATATAAAATTTTCAAAGCCTTCCATGACCGTTGCCCAATTTCTACCATTTCCTGCACAAACTACTTTAGTCAAAATATGTGAGCTCTGAAAAAAAAAAACTATCTACAATTTCTGTTACTAATGATCTAATCTTGATTTACCATTCTACTCTTCTATTTTCACAATCCAGATGACTCGATCATTTATTTGACACCTTTGGGTCCATTTAGGGTGGTTAATTTTATGTGAAGGTTGCCTGTAGAGGATATTTTGATTCTATTCTTGGATCTTAGCCATTTTAGAAGCCCCATTCAGAGAGAAACCATATTCAGTTGACAAATCTAATGTCTTATACCTAATATCAGCCCTCATATTTGTCAATAGAGTGAGAAGTATTATTCCAAGATCATTTCTAGAAACGTTTAACCTTATTTTCACACACGCTAATATCAATTATATTTTTCCTCTTTTTGATGAAGTTTTTTAACAGTTATATTGTTCATAAATCTAGACTTTAGGGGCTCTAAGAGACAACCATATACAGCCCCTCCCTTCATTTTTTACAGATGATGAAACAGCTCCAGAGAAGTTCAATACCTTTTCTAAGGTTGCATATGTAATTCCACATGGGATTTGAACTTAAGTTTTCTGATTCTAAGAATCTTCTTCCTGCTATCTCTTTTTATCTTCATCACTATCACTACAAACATTATTTCCCTTCTACATATGAGATACAGGTCAAGATCCTTTTCTCCCTTTTCAAACCCTTTTTCTAATAATATTTTCACTTGAAATAATTTTTTTTCAAACAATATTTCGTTGGTTCTTATAACCTAAGGACAGAGAACTGTAGTTCTGCTAACTTCTTCTCTAGGAAGCTAACAAACTGTATTGTAGACATACCTAGTGGTTTGTTAGCCATGGCAAAAAAAATAACTAGAGTAACACTCTATGCAGTTGCCACTTGTCATTAATTAGCTGAGTCTTCATATCCAGTCATCTACTGTTCTCTTTGGTAAGTTTTATAGCCAGTTCTGGGGGTAAGCTATTGGGACAAATGAACCATTTGCCTCATTTTGCTCTCACCTACTGGAGCTTTAGTTTTTATTGTTGTTTTTGTTTTCCTCCAGATGAAGATAATACAATTATATGATGATTAGAACTTCCCATCCAATGCAAAAGTAAGTTAAAAATCCAAGGCTCCCTATCCCCCTATTTGGAGTTCTTCCCTCTCCATCACTCTTTTTTTTTCTTCCTTGTAACTATTTCTTCCACATGTGCAAATAAGCTGTATTCTTCTACAGCCAAAGCTGGGTAAAAGCTCAAGATTTGCCACTGGGTTCATAAGTCCCTGAACAGAAACTAATAAATTTGAAAAATAAAGGAAACCAACTCCCCTTGGCTGCTAACATTAAATTCTAGATAATCATTTGGCAAAGTCCCAAATCATGACTGATGAAGTAATACAGAACAGTGCCGAGTGATGCAAAGCGACCCTTGCAACCCCAGAAAATTCCTGACAATAATCATTACCAGGTTTAATTAACTCCTACACAAAAGCAAGGCTCCTCTGTCTCTAGGCAGCGAACCTCAATGTGCAGACACTATGATGAGAAACAAAGAACAAATTTAAAGTGAGCCATATCTGGTGCATGAAATAATGAGCACCAGGGCAGGCCTAATGGTGCGCTCTTTTTTTAAACTTTAAGAGTTTCAAAGATGGAGAGAATGAACAAAGCAGAAAGATGACTCCAAGTGACCTCTACATGGTGGACCACCTGGTTGATGTCTCGTCTGGCTCCATGTCTTTCTTTAAACCGCAGATGAGGAATTTTTCCCACCAAGAAGCAACATTTCTCATTTCTTTTTCAGTTTTCTCCTCCATGATTTCCTGAAATTTCTTGCTTTAACCATCTCACAGTCTCGAATGGAAGCCAGCTTCTAGCTGTGTGGATTGTCCCTGCCTTCCATCTGCCTTCGATCATATATATTCATTAAATCCTTATCTATAACAGATTCCCTCTCCTTCTCCCCCTGCTTGAATAGGAAGGCTGTGCACTCAGAAGGGTTTTTCCTAGTGAAATGAATATGGCTAGAATGTTTTGTCTTCCACTTAGTATACATTAACTTTTTAATCCAAAGCCTATTTCTGCTAAGTTGGAAGGCGATACAATACTAGCCTTAATCCCATAAGCAAGCACCTCTCAGAGGACTCATAAGGTCTGATTTTCTCAGAAGCAGGAATCATCTGCCACTTATTTTTTTCCCATTTATAGTCTATTAAATCGAAAGATAATGGGAGAAGTCGGAGGTGGGGGGACTTGGCTTATAAGCTATCCTTGCCTGTTACTGGCTGTCTGCCTGGCCCTCATAAATCTCAAGGGTCATTTTCCAAAATCTTTTCCTCTTCAGGTAGGTGTGAGCCAAAGTGGGGGGGAGGGAGGGCAGGGAAGAATAAAACTCACTAGCAGAATTTCCTTTTCTATGAAGTGTAAGAAATGGAAAGTGCTGGAAATATACATGTCGCCAATCATGAAATTTTCCACTTAAAGACACACACAAAATATCAAATCTTACATCTTCCATAAGGAGCATCCAAACCGAAAGACAGATCTTACATGTGGCTTTGGGATACGGCACATTGACAAAGGTGATGGCGATTCAGAACAGGAGCACCAAGAGCAACTCAAAAGATGATCAAAGAAGATGAAAACAATAGGATATGAACATTACAGGAAAAATATGGCCCTGGTCCTAAAAGGGACTGATGAACCACCCACCTGAGAGGCAAATGCAGAGAACCACGGAACCCTTGATCCTCTGCTAGTCTATTTATGTCGATCTTGAATTTTGTTGTTAAGAAGGTTATGCTTGCTTTCAGTTCTCTCAAATGCTAGATTAAAAGACTAGGATTGAAGTTACGGCTTCAGGAGAGATTTAAAAAAATTCCTCCTCTCCAAAAAATGAACAAATTATAGGAAAGGAGCATAGTGATAGAAAATATATTCTTAATTAAAATATATATATATGTGTGTGTATATATATGTATATACATTTAAGTATATGTGTATATGTATATTATATATATATATATATATATATATATATACACACACATATGTATGTGTGTATGTGACCACAGAGGAAAAGTGTTGAGAATGTTTTCAGGATGATAAATAGGAAGGAAAACACCATATCTCTAGGGGATCATAGCCCAGATGACCAAGATAGAAGGAAGAAATAAGAGAATAGTCCACAAAGAATACTAATGTGGAGTTAGAGCACCTGGATTCCAGTTCTGAGATTAATACTACTTGTGTGACTTTACAGAAATCATTTAACCTGGGTAGGTCTCCTCCTTTGTTAAATTAGGCAGTTGGTCTAATTAGCCTCGCCACAATTGTGATGCTATTATCCTTTGAAAGACGAATTTGGTCCCAGAAGACCTAGGTTCAAATTCTAGCTTTCTTGTCACTAGTAGTGCAACCTAGCTCAGTTCATTTAAATTCTCTGGGCATCAAGTTCCCTCATTTATCATCGGGGTGTGTGACTAAATTATTTGTGCGCTTCCTTCCATCTCAAAATCAATGGGTGATCCATTCTATGCTCTAATTGAATTGAATCCAATAAAAAATTATTTAGTGTCTATTCAGAAGTATATTATATTCTAGTCTCCGGGGCGCAAAGACAAAAGCAAATTAATCTCTGTCCTCATGGAGATTACAGTCTGACTGGGAAAACGTGTAATGAATGAATCAACAAGCATTTTATACTTTTCCATTTTCATTTATGTATTAAGTATCTACACTGTGCCAAATACTAAAGATATAATGTCAGAAATGAAAAAAGCCTTAGCCTTAATGGGTTTACATCATAGAAGGAGGAAATAATGCATACACAGATAAATACAAAATATACAGAAACTCTCCAATGAATAGCACAGGTTTAGAAAGAAAGGTAGTCTATGAATACTAGATACATATCCAGAGGCCATTATGGAAGAGCAAGAGAGGACAGAGCAGGGACATTGAAGGATGGTGATGGCATAAAAAGGGATGAAGAATCATATTATGTTTTAAGTGCTGAACTAAATAATGAGGATACACAGAAAATGAAAAGACAGTCCCGAATCTCAAGGAACTTACAGTCTAGTGAGGAAGACAGGCAAATAATTACATATACACAAGCTATGGACAGGATGAATTAGACATAGTCCCAGAAGGCAGGAACTGGCATTAGGGTGGATCAAGAAAGAATTCATGAAGAAGGTTGGACGTTACTTGAATCTTGAAAAAAGGCAGGAAAAAAAGAGGAAGATGAGGAGGGAGAGGTTCCAGGTAGGGGAGAGACTCAGTATAAATTCTAGATGTTAAGACAAAAAACATAATGTCTGCAGAACAATACAGGGGCTAGAGCCACTAGGTCCAGGAAACATAAGAGCAGGAGAGGGGATATAACGTATAACAAGATTGGAAGGGTGGGAAGGGGCCAAGTTATAAATAGTGTGTATTTTGTTCTAGAACAATAGGGAGACACTGGAGTTGATTACTCGGAGAGGTGACAGCCAGATTTGTGTTTTAGTGAGAACAATTTGATAGCAGAGTGGAGCATGAACTGGAGGGTCAACAGACTTAATGCAAGGAGATGAGTCGGCAATCTGGTATGGTTGGCAACAGGTGTGATGGGGAGGCCCTATGTCAAGATGGTGGTAGGTAGCACACATATAAGAGGGAAGGTAGGGGAGATAAACATAAGGATTAAATGGCTAGGCCTTGGCAACTGACTGATTTTGAGAGCAATAAGAAACAGGGAGAAATGAAGGATGATCCCCAGCTTGTGACAAATGTAGTAAAATGCAAATAGAGTGAATTTGGTTTGGGACATGTTGACCTTGAGATGTCTAACACCCAATTGGAACCAGACAGTTTGAAAGGTACTAGAGATTAAGAGAGATGTTAGAGTTTTAAAAAGTAAATCTATATAGTATAGAAACGATAGTTAAATCCATGGGAGATTATGACATTACTAAGTAAGAAAGATGAATGGCAATTAGGTAGCTCAATGGATAGAGTGCTAGAACTGGAATCATAAAAGCCAGAGTTCTCATTTGGCCTCAGACCATGATTAACTGTCAGATCCTTGGCAAGTCCCTTAACCTTGTTTGCCTCAGTTTCCTCATCTGTAAAATGAGAAGTAAATGGAAAACCACTAAGTATTTTTACAAAAGAAAACCACAAATGAAATCATGAAGAGTTGGATACAACTGAAATAACCAAAGAAGAAGAGAGAGAAAGAGAGAGAGAGAGAGAGAGAGAGAGAGAGAGAGAGAGAGAGAGAGAGAAGACAGAGGAGGGAGGGAAAGAAGACAGAGAAGCAGGGAGAGAAGAAAGGACAGAGGGGAGACAGAGAGAGGGAAAGGGGGACAGAGAGAGGGAGAGGGGGAAAAAGAGAGAGAGAAGGAGGGAGCAGAGAGGGAAGAGAGCCAGTAAGGCGAGAGGGAGAGTTAGAGACAGAGAGAGGAAGAGAGAGGGGGAATAGGGAGAGAGGAAGAGGGAGAGAGGAAGGGAGGGAGGAAAAGAGAGAAGACAGACAGGCAGACAGACAGACATGGAGGGAGGAGAGGGGAAGGAGATGGGGGGAAAAGGGCATGATTGTATGCAGCTGAGAAGCTGCCAGTTAGAGTGAGGCTGAAGTGAGATGGTAGGGATAAGAGGGAACAATCTTCTGGAGATATGTTGGAATGGAGTCACTTCTATATGTAGGGCTTCTTTATATAAGGCAGAGATAGAGGGAAAAGTGGCAGATAATGTTTTAAGTGATGTCGTGAGGAAAAAGGGATAAGAGGGAGCTCAACAAATAGTCTCCATTTTTTTCAGTGAAATAAGAGGCAAGGTTTTCAACTGAGAGAGCAGGGGCCAAGGAAGCTACAGGAAGTTTAAAAGATTTGAAAGTCATCTACTATGGTAAGAGGGATGTTAAGGGAAGTGTAAATGGATTGCCAGGTGGCACTGAAAATCCAGCTGAGATTATGGATCATGAATTTGTAGTGGACCTGGTCAGCAGGGATGGTGATCAGGGAAGGGAGTTTTAGCTAGAAAGTTTAGGACAGCAATTGTGAGTGGGACCAAAAGACAGGGATTGATGCCATTCTTAACAATACCATGGGAAATGTTCTCCTGATTATTAGTCCTTGACAGTAAGACAAAAGGACTTTGGGTTGGGAAAGGATGGAAGGAAGGGTGAGTACATATGCAGCACTAAGGTAGACATTGAGCTCCAGGTTCTGCCTAATGGCTAAGGCCTAACTTGATAGAGACTTGAGGTTCATTCAGGCTTGGTAGAGTATGCTGAGGATTCTTTGGAGTACTTACCCTAAACTGGATCAGCCTTACATGATGACTTATTGTGGTTTTAACAAAGAAAAATGGCAATATTCTTGTTTTTCTGATTGATTAAAAAGTCATTACTGGCTCTTTGAATCAAATCAACCACAGCTATCAGGTGATAACTGATTTTGAGTCAGGGCTTCTGAATAGCCCCCGAGTCTCCCAACAGAACAGTGTGTGGGGAGGCCACTAACAGGACTAATATATAGTAAAATTCTTTCTTGATCTCTTCCCAGCCCCCCTCATCCCCACGTACTCATCTCCCCTATTGACCCAGTTAGCTCTGGGTTGGAATTTATTTACTTAAAAGGTATGACTGTTTGCTGTGATAGAATATAAACTTCTTGAAGCCAAGGGCTGTTTTGCTCTATCTCCGGCCTAGTATATAGTAGGCACTTAATAAATATCTATTGGAAGGAAAAAGGAAAGTATTGGAAGTAAATAAAAAGAAAACAAAGAGGGGCAAAAGGAAAACAATGAGGAAATTATGAAAAGAAACTGGTTATTATCAATTCTGAGTTCCCACCAGGGCTGTGAGCTACCTAACCATATTTAAGACTATTAAGAAGCTCAGGAAAGCTGTTTAAAGTGAGTATAAATCAAATATTCTTAGCTTAATAAGGCCTTCTCCTCTGGATTGAAACCTATTAAAATCTGTCTCTTGGACTGTCATTGTGTGACTTAAAGAAAGCTGAATGGATAGAAACCATGGATAGGATTTAAATTACTCTTCTAGAATTCTCTGACATAAATTTGCAGGGTAACTGACTCTTGTAAGTTAAGCTTTTCTGCTTCCTGGAGAGATATCTGAAAACATCACATGCTAGAACCTAACACTAATGCAGGCTGAGATCACAATTTTAGAAAAGTAAAGGTTCATTCTCAATCAATAAATCAACATTTATTAAGAACCTACTATGTACCAAGCCCTGGACTAAGCTTTGATCTGAATTTTATTGACATTTCCAATTATTTTAAAGTCAGCAGTCATGTTATCATTGTAATTGTTGTTGTTTTGTGGTATGTACCAAGGGAAAAAAAATAGGGAAAGGTGAACCTGTGATTTAATTAGCATAGGAGGCTATTGACTGAGGAAATACCCTGAACCAAGGCAAGATTAACACCTTCTAGGTTACTTAAGGAACTGCCTAGGAAACTGTGATATGAAAAGACAAACCCTGTTCAAAAATGGCCTCCTTCAGAGCCAAGGGAAGTCAGGACTTCTCCCCCAAACCAGTCCAAATTCCTTTAAATATTTACTCTAAAAAATTTTAGAGCATCAGAACACCAAAAAAAGAGGGTGTAGAATGTTTTCCAGTCATGTCACCTTAGAAGGTCAGCAAAAAAGGTCTGTGAAACCAGAATGAGAGTCCAGCACACAATTCCAGTCCAGTTTCTGGAAAGGACCCAGCCCTGGTATACAGGGCCCAACCTCAGGTATAGCAGAGCAGGACCCAGTCTGAATCAGCAACTTCCAGATCTCTCAGCCCAGAAACACCAAAGAGGACTTGGAAGATCAGCAGAATAGGTCGACACAACAAAGTGGGAGTCCATGACATAATCTCAGGGCCAACGCACCCCCAGCCCCAGTCCCTGCCCCAGCCTTAGCCCCAGTACTAGCTAAGCAGAATTCTGTTGCTTTTATCACACTATCACTTCCAGCAACAGTAGAGTGGGTACATTCCTTATAGTTCCAGGGCAGAAAAGAGATTTTGTAATCAAGTACCTAGAAGGATCTCTGAAAACAGTTTGAGTCAGTGCACCCTTTACCCTGGGGAAAAAAAAAGCCCTATTTTAACAGAGAATTAAAAGTCAAATAATAGGCTTGGAAAATGAGCAGACAACAAAAAAAGTTTCTGACCATAGAAAGTTATTCTAGTGACAAGGAAGATCAAAACATACATTCAGAAAATGATTTGTTTTAAGAAAAAGTCAAAACTCCTACATCTAAATCCTCCAAGAAAAATAACAATTGGTCTCAGGCTACAGAGGAGTTCAAAAGGGATTCTGAGAATCAATTAAGAGTGATAGAGAGAAAATTAGAAAAAGAATTGAGAGAGGTGCAAAAGGAAATACAAAAAGTTAACAGGGAGAAGAATGGCTTAAAAAGCAAAATTAGCCAGATGGGAAAGGAAAAGCTCACTGAGGGAAATAATTTCTTAAAAATTAGAATTGAGAGTTATGCAGAATGCATTTCCACTCTGTATAAAGCTTCCTTAAACTCTATCGGCTACAACCTCTAAGAATGCAGCCAGAACCGACTGTTGGCCATTTTAAGGTACTTTTTCTTCTTTTTTTTAACTCTTCCTTAGAATTCTGTCTGACTTGTATAAATGAAAACATAATTGTCTTCATTTCCAAATGATATAGTAGGAAGGATTTAAGCCATATATGACAAAAATTAGGTATAATAAAATATTATATAATATTAAATATTATTCACCAGGCTGAAAGTATTATAAAGTTATTACATGTGGTAATGCATCTCATGATATAATTTATTCCATTTTTACAAGATGGAATTTTTATAGCATTTTATATATTTTTAAAATAAAAAATAAAAAGAACTCAAAAAATTACAATTGAACAAATGGAAGCTAATGAATTTAAGAGAAATAAAGATACAACAAATCTAAAAAAATAGGGAAAAATGTGAAACATCTCATTGGAAAACAACTGACATGGAAAATAGAACCAGGGGAGAGAAATTACAACTTATTGGTATATCTGAAAATCATGATTAAAAAAAAGAGGCTGGACATAATCTTTCAAGAAATTATCAAGGAAGATTGATATTCTATATGATATTCTAAAAACAGAGGGTAAAATAGAAATTGAAATGTCACCAATCACTTCCTGAAAAAGATCCCAAAATGAAAATTCCCAGGAATATGATAGCCAAATTCTAGAACTCTCAGGTCAAGGAGAAAATACTGCAAGTGATCTAATTATAGTAGAAGCACAGTCAGTATCACAGAAGATTTACCAGCTTTCATAGTAAAAGACCAGACTGTTTGAAATATAATATTTTGGAAAGCAACTGAACTAGGATTACAAAGATTTCAAACACAGGAATCTGGAGAAGCACAAAGAGTTAATCAGGAAAGTAATATCATATGGAACTTAATAAGTTATATCAGTTTACATTCCTATATGGAATTTAGAATGTTCTCATTATTATGGCAGTTAGATGGAGTATATATAGATAGGATACTGGTATGAGTTGAACATGAAGTGATAATATATTTTTAAAATGATGAAATTAAGAGGTAAGAGAGGAATATACTGGGAGAAATGGAAAAGGAGAAATAGAATAATATAAATCATCTGCCACCAAAAAAGCAGCAAGAAAAGGCTTTTTCAATGGAAGGGAAGAGGGGGGGGAGAGGGGAGTTACTTTCATCAAAATTGGCTCAGAGAAAAAAATAACAAACACACTCATTATGGGTATGGAAATCTATCTTACCTGGAAGGAAAAAAGGAGGAGAATCAGATTCAGAAATGGGGAGAGAGTGATAAAAGAGAGGGTATATTGAGGGAGGGAGTGGTCAGTAGGAAAAACACTTTTGAGGAGGGACAGGGTGAAAGGAAAGAGAGAATTAGTGGGGGGAATGCAGTTTGAAATAGTAATTATAAAAAGAATTTTGAAGTAAATTTTTCTGATAAGGCCTCATTTCTCAAACATAGAAGGCCTGAGTCAAATTTATAAAAAATAAAGAATCATGCCCCAATTGATAAATGATCAAAATATGTGATAGGTACCCAAAGGTGATAAATTCATGCATAACATTTGACCTAACAACACCACTACTAGACAGGAATACTAAAGAAGATTTTTTTAAAATTTTGTTGAGGCAGTTAGGGTTAAGTGACTTACTTATCCAGGGTCACCCAGCAAGGAAGTGTTAAGTGTCTGAGACTGAATCTGAACTGAGGTTTTCTTAATTCTAGGGGAAGTGCTCTATCCACTGTGCCATCCAAGATTAAAAAAAGAAAAAAGAAAATGACCTATCTGTGAAACTATATTCATAGGAACTCTCTTCTCAGGGTAAAACATTAAAATTGAGGGGATGCCCATCAGTTGGGAATGACTGAATAAAATGAATAACATTGTTATAGAATATAACTGGTCTATGGGAAATGAGGAGCAGAATGCTCTGAGGAAAAAAAAACCTGGAAAATCCTCCATGAACTTAAGCAAAGTGAAATCCACTGTATAGAAAGGAATAGCAGTAAAAAATCCCATCCATACTCATAGAAAGAACTGCTCTGAATATGGATTGAAGCATTCTCTCTCTTTCTTTCTCCCTTAGTTTCTCTCTCTCTTTTTTTTCTCTCTGTCTCTGTCTCTGTCTGCCTCTCTTTCTCTCCCTCTTTTTCTGTCTCTCTCTTTCTCTCTGCCTCTCTCTGTGTGTCCTTGTCTCTGACTCTCTCTCTCTCTCTCTCTCTCTCTCTCTCTCTCTCTCTCTCTCTCTCTCTGTCTTATTCTTGAGTGGATTTTTTCATTATGGTGGGAGATCTATGTTTCCTTTCACAACATGACTTTTATGGAAATATTTTATATAAATTCACATTTGATTTATTAAATGGAGGAACCTGGAAATCAAAAGTTTTATAAACAAATGTTAAAAAAAAGTTTTAAATGTAATTGGGGGAAAATATTAAATCAATAAATTACATGAAAAAAAAAACACTCCCTAAAAAGAAAAAAATCAAAAATAGCCTCCATATTGCTTCTAGTATGCAACACAGATTCCTTAGGATGGCATAAAATGCTATAGAATCACTGAGTAGATTCTGATGCTATCTAGTCCAGTCCATACAGAAAAATCCTTTCCATGATTTATCAAATAAGTGGCCATCCAACCTTGGATTGGAGATCTCCTATGAGAGGAGAAATCTAGTATCTGGAAGAATCTGATAGACTTTTGGCAACCTCCAATGGGCAGGAGGTTTTCCTGCTTATCAGAGTGAGGATCATTCCTTTCACTTATTCAACCTCATTCTATTCTCTGTGGATAGGGAGAACAAGCTTCCGTCTTCTTTCAGGTTGCAGAATCAGAAATATTTGTAAAGAAAGGTCCTTCATCCCCACATCTAAATTTTCTCTTCTGATAAGATAAACATCTTCAGCATCCACAGTCATCCTCATGAGGCAACATTTTAAAATCCTGAATCATTTTGGTCACCTTCATTTGAATGCTGTCCAACCTATTCAAGTTTTTTCTAAATGGGGTCAGTTAGAATGGAACTTGTCCAGTGAGGATATGTTCTGATAAGAACAGGGTTCAGTGGGATTATATGCTCTCATTCTGGACACAATGAACATCTCATTATACCCAAAAGGTTCATTAGTTCTCTTGCACATCAGGGCATACTTATGACCCATAATGAGTTTTCAATCTACTAGAATCCCCACATCTTTTTTTTCAGATAAATAGCTATATTTTACTTCTGAATTCTCATCTGTTTAATCCAAGTATAAAGATTTATATCTATCCCTATTCAGTTTTATCTCATTATATTTGACTTAACTTCCCTGGCCTGTAATTTGTTGGGTTTTTTTGGGGGGAGGAAGGGAGGAGATTCTATCATCTTTAATAACAATAACAAGAATAATAATAGTCATTCCTCATAGAACTTTAAGTTTTGCCAAGCACTCACTTGATTCTCATATTATCTCTTATTATCCTCATTTTACAGATGAGGAAGCACTGAGAAAAGTCCAGTGATTTGCCCAGAATCACACCTAAGAAATGTGTGAGGTGGGAATTGAACTCAGATTTTCTTATCTTCAATCCCAATACTCCATTGACTACACCAAACTGCCTCAAATATGCTAGCCATACCCATCTATGCATTCTCTAAAAATATGATAATCTTTCCCTCTACGTTTTTATATTTTTCTCTAATATATAACTGAAAAAAAAAAAGTTCAGGTGTTCTGATATCTGAATGCCAGGCAATAAACTGTGCTTTTATGCTGCTGTTTTATTTTGGTTTCAAACACCGAAAAATAGATTCTTTGATTTGATGATCTATCCTATTATACATGGAGAGAAAAAAGAACAATGTCCAGTGGGAAAAATGGGTTATTCATAATTCACAAAATTCCCTGGGACACTTTCTCTATAAGAGGAGTATTAGAGAAATTCATAGCACTGTAAATTGGCATAATTTTACAGTGAAAAGCCATGATACATAAATCACCATTATGGATATTTTCCTGTAAAGCCCACCATGAAAACTTAAGTGGAATTGAATATTCAATCTAACCACATCATTTCCAAGATGAAGAAGGAATCAGCAAATCTTTGATAAACATTGCACATCCTATCAAACCTTAGGGCTTTCTGAAGCTGAAGCTTTCCCTTCTTGCTTTCATCCTTTCTTCTTTCCTTCCTTCCTTCATTCATTCTTTCCTTCCTTCTTTCCTTCCTTCCTTCCTTCCTTCCTATTTCGTTCTGTCTTTTCTCTATTTTTCCCCTTCCTACTCTCTTTTTTCTATTCCCTCTTTCATTCTCTCCCTGATTTTTCCCATCCCACCTTCCTTCCTTTCTTCTCCTTTCCTTCCTTCCTTCCCTTTCTGCCTTCTTCCTCTCTCCTTTTTTCCTCACAAACAAAATTTGTGGCATGGCAAACCCCCTTTCCGAATCACCTTCCCATTTCTCCTTTGGCAATAAGAGAATGATCAAAGAAAGAATCAGAGATCTAGAGTTTAAAGAGCCCTTATAGTCTGTGGAGTCCAATTTCTTTCTTCTCATTTTACAAATAAAAAAATGAAGGCAGAGAGAGTTTAGCAAATTGCTGAGAGGCTTTGAGTCCAATTATTTTTACAAATAATGAAACAGAACCATCGAGAGAGGAAGGCAAATGCAGAAAAAACATAGGATCACCAAAAAAGAAAAAAATAACAACCCTTATTGAAATGCAGTTTTCATTATTATATAATAGCAACAGCAAATTCACAGATCCCAGGTCTCAAAATCCGGTTCTAGATCTATACTAAGGTCAAAATAAAGATATAGTCAAGGTATTTGTGACTTTAGCAATGTGCAGTGGGGTAAAATTCAACCCATCTAAATTTTATCTTGGAGGACTCTGCTCTGAAACTTGCTGAAGATCTTTCTTTAGCTCAGAGGTGTCTATCCATTTTTGGTATCAAGGAGATCTTTAGCAGAAACCTAGTGAAACCTATGGATCACTTTTCAGAATCAGAATTGTTGTCTCTAATCATAATTTTAAAAATACTAAATTTCAGTTAGATATTGGTAATAATAAAGATGTCATCTCTTTGCCTATCCAAACCTCCTGAAATCTAGCTACACTCTTTACGTAGTCTGTGGATCTCCACATGAAGAACCTCTGTTCTCAATCACTTGACATTTGGTGAATTTCCACGGAATATACATGTCATCCACTGGTCTTCCTGTCATGATATTGTCACATCGCTTTCCTCTCATGAGATATTTTATTCCACTTTTCTTACAAGCTTTCTCATGGATAATATATCGCAGCCAAATCATGTCGACCATGGCACTCTACTATCTGCACAGTAATTAAAATCACTCCTAGAGATTTTTCTCCAAAGCCATCAATGAAGTATAACACAAATCGAATAAGCTATCTAGCAGCAGATATACTTTGTGGGGCCCTTCAAGTTAAACAATAGGATCTCCAATTTTAATTCTTTATGCTTCTCCAATTATTACGGTATCCCATAAGCCACATACACGTCAAATAGCATCACAATGAATATGGGCACTGCAGCAGGATTTTGTAGATATAGAGTGTCTATATATTTATTATCTATATATAATATATATCTGTATATATTATCTATATCCTGTAGGTATAAACATACTAGGGCTTTCCTACACAAGCAATGGTTAAAACTCTTGCCTTCTCCTTCTCATTGCCAGGAAAGCAAAGGAAGCAGAGAGGCTGGCCAAGAACACGGTTCTTGTCATGAACACTCAAGTCTAATTGATCTGCTAATAAACTACTGGCTCCTAGATCCATCAGAAGATGCTCCATCATTCTCATGGCTAGAAGCAGGCTCATCAAACTTCAATATATGCTTGGATGGGAAGCAAGCAGAGAATAGCTACACAGAGGCTGTCATGCATATATACATATGTTCCTATTTTAAGTGCTGATTCTCCCCCTATTTATCAATAGCACCTTACATGTTAAAGAAAAGAAAGAAGATGGATTCAAGACCAGTTGTTATGATCCCAGACCAAGAGATCTTTCATTTATCCACATGCTAATTTCCTGAGGATCACTCGAGGATTCTCTTGAGGAAACTAGCAAGATAAATGGAACCATTCCTACAGAGACAAGAGACTGGATCTTTCATGTCTAAAGTGAGTCAAAAGGTTCAGAGCGTGAGAATATTTTGACAAGATACAAGAGGAACCTTAGAATCACATGGGTGAACAAGTACATACTGAGGCCACCCTGGACCAGTTGAAAAACTTCCCTAGCTTTGAATAAACCAACCAGATTAGGCCAGACTTCCAACCCAAATGGATACCTATATACTCCCATGAGTCCCTATTTTCCTGCACAAAACATCTGCTTTGTGCAAATTATTAAGACTCTGTGACTGTGGAGAAAACTCATCTAAAGTCAAGGCAAAAGGGAGCCCATGCACTATAGGGGGAGGGAAGAACATAAAGTCAAAAAATGTTTCATAAATGATCACTGAGTTCTAATTCTATTGTAATCTTTTCCAGCAGTCTGGAAACTCTAGGGATACTTCAGGTTAAGAAGGGATCAGATCATGACTGCCACAGAAGTCCATGACAATAGTTGGCTCGAGGCAAACAGCTTCCAGCAAGGGTAACAGCTGGAGAAAATATACTCACAGCTGTACAGAATACATGGCTGTTCTCAACCTGTCACACGCTTCCACCTTTGATCCCCCTTGACCTCACAATTGTGATGGCCAGGTTTTCTTAACAAGTGATATTCTGTGAGATGGGATTCTGAGCAGATGCAGGTCTATTTATATCATCTCACTGCCAAAAAGATACTTCTGTTGGAAGATAGACAAAACTTGAACTACAGAAGCATAAAGTATTATCACAGTATGACAAGACTAGGGGTGGAGCAGTAGTTTGTCAGGGGTAGAATGCTGGGTGATTAACAGTCATGGGCTTCTTGGATCCAGATTGTTTAGTGGACCCACAGATTGTTCAAAATTCTTTTTTATACTAGGTCATTCAATCCCTGGCTTGCACCCTTATTGAAATAGAATATCCCTTCCTCTCTAGACCTTACTCTTATTGAGTTTCAGTTTCTTACATTCAAAGACATATAGTTATTTAAGTAATAGTTTAATCCAATTTGATAAAAGCAAAACAAAATAAAGCACAATAAATTTTGTTATAGGAAGCAGTTCACTGTTTACTTTATACTTCTTTGGAATGCCTCTACTTACAATAAAATGAAAGCCTTTCAAGGGCAGAGATTCATCATTTTGCATCTTTCTATCATCCAAGGTACTTACTTTTCTACTGGACCATTATAATATAATCTTCATCAATCTCTTTAAATTCAATCACTTCTTTCTCAAATCTTTCACCAAGTCACCACACTTAAAATCTTAAAGCATCAGTCTACCTATACTCAAGAAATGTCAATGGCTCCATAGTGATTCTAAGACATTTTTTTCTGAGGTAATTGGGGTTAAGTGATTTGCCCAGGGTCACACAGCTAAGAAGTGTTACGTGTCTGAGGCCAGATTTGAACTCAAATCCTCCTGATTTCAGCTCCAGTGCTCTATAGGATAGAGTTTTTAATCTTTTCTATGCTGTGGGAGTTTTTGAAGCCTTTGGGCTCTTTTTCAGTACAATGCCTTAATATTCATCTTAAAATAGACTAGAAAAATATTTTTTTAAAAAAATCTAATTATCTGAATTTTTTTAAGTTCATGGATCCAATATTAAGAACACATAATCTAAAATAAAATATAATCTCCTCGAATTGGCATTTGAAGATTTTCTTAACTGAGCTTCAGTATAACTTTCTAGAATGATGCATATCGTTCTCCTTCATGCAGTCAATTTTCCAATTTTCTGATCAATGTGCTGTTTCCCATACATAATATTCCATCTCCCAATCCCATATCTTTGCAGAAGCAATCCCCCAAATATGCTTCTAATTATATTTCCTGGAATCCTCACTTTCCAGAGAGCCTTGTCCCAAGTGGTACTTCCTACTGTTACCTCAGCATCATTTCTTATTCCTCCACACACTTCAGTGTTAGTGATCAATAAAATCATTAAAGGTTCCTTTTAAATTCTTGCTTATAGTATGTTATTTTTATTTCTCTTTTTTGTAATTTTCTAAAATCCATAGATTTATTGAAATTGTTTTTAATTTTGTTTTTTTTTCCATGTTTTGTCATTTTTTATCTTTTTTATGAAGTTGTTTTCCTGAAGATTTATAGTTGTTATTCTTTATTCTAAAATTTTCTTGCTGCCCTTCTCTCTGACATATTGCTGGAACTCCATTATACTGTATTGTAGCTCAGTGATTGCTATTTATAGAAAATAAACCTGCAAATGATCATTTCACAGGTTTGAGTATCACATTATTATAGGTTAGGATTTAATAAATAATCAGTTTTCTTGATTTAAATGAAAACTTGTTAAAATTTTTCAAACACAGAATTATTACTTAAAGGATAAATAATAATAAGAATACTAACAAGTACTATACAAAATTTAAATATCACTGTCCTTATTTGATCAAGAAAACAGAAACTCAGACAGCTTCATTGATTTGCTCAAGGTCACAAAATTGGTAGGTTGCATTGGGCTCTTGCCTGTGTCTGGCTCATAGCAATCATGTCAAAAGTGCTTATTCATTAATTAACTTCCAGATTGCTAGCCTTTATATTACCATTTTTAAAGGATTTTACCATCTCTGAATATTATATGACTATTTTTGCATAGCATATATAAAATTAACATTGCCGGTATCATTATCCTCATTATTATTATTATTTTATGATGATGATAATTATTGGATTAATTTTAATAGTTTAAGAATATTTATTTCAAATTGTCTCAGGAAGAAAAATGCTTCCAATTATTTCCAAGTCATTTCCCACTAATTAAAAACCATACAATAAAAGTTACCATTATAAATTATCAAAATATTTATTAAATTACATCACATTAAAAATGTGATTAAAAATTACATCAAAAACAAATTAGAAAAATGCTAAAATAAATAATATATATTTTTAAAAGATCAAGCTAGATTAATAAAAGGAAGAATGGTAGAATCTTAGGGAAACAAAAAGCAAAATAACTAATAAAATTTTAAAAATCATCCTATCATGTTCACTGATGAACAGAGAGTTATAAAATTCAACACTCATTTATCATTTTAAAAATAATAAAAAGCATAGTATGAAAGGATCTTTCTTTAATATGAAATTTTAAAATCTAATTTAAAAAAGCAAAAGCCAGGATGACTTGCAATAGGAAACACAAGATTTCCTTTTATGATCAGGTGTTATAAAGGATCTTTACTTTCATTATAACTATTTGATATGATTTTTGGAGTGTTTTATAGAACAATAAATCAAGGAAAAGGAATCAAATGCACACAAAATGGTAAAGAGGAGGAATTATCTCAATGTATGGATAATATAATAGTCTATCTCAACCAAATAAGAAGAAAAAAGATGGCATATAGATATGCCTACCAAATTAGCTGAGTGCAAATTAAATCCATAATTCATCAGATTTTCTATAGAAATAGAAAACAAGTAAATCCAAATATAACTTAAAATTACAACAAAATGCATTTGATATCAGTGGTGTAGTAATATAGATGGTCTCATCAATATAATTATAAGGCATTATTTAAGTAAATAAATCAATATGTAAATAATTGAATAGGTATTTCTGTTTTAATGAGTGATATATTGATGATGGATATGTGATATATATTAAAAATGAAAATATTATGTAAATTAATCTGCAGTTTTAACTTTATACCAATAAAAATGTCAATGGAATAATTTATAGAAAAAATAAAAATAAAATCAGCATAGTGCATGTTCTTTCTCATAAATGAGAGATTGCTGCCTGGGTCTTCTGCAACAATAAGCATTAATTTTATTGTATTAGCTGAGTCTGGATGCTGTAAATATGCTCTGTTGCTTCTGTGCATAGTTGAGTATGACAAACAATACATGGAGTATGTGAAATTACTTGGCACAAAATAGATTGTGGTGAGATTTTATTTTGTGACAATAATGGCTATAAACGTGTGCCTCTATGAACACAAGAATGAGCCAGAACATCTGAACTTGACATATAAAACCAGACCTCACCGCTGGCTAATTCTCAGTCAGATGAGTACTAGATTTTGTAATATATGTCCAAATTATATTGCTTTCTTATTTGTGCTTTTAATTCTATGGCTTCTAAGAAAAGCTAGCATTCTAAGGAAATATAAAAACAGATGTAACCCTTAAAGAATACACTTTAATGGATGTTAGAAATATTATAGCAATTGTTGGAGTCTGGAAGTCAAGCATGTCAAAGATCAAGTCCATAATGGAAAAAAAAATAGCCACACTTAAGTACAATCAAACATGGTCAAAAAAGGAAAACAATACCAAGAACTAACAAGTCTTTTCACAGACATAGCCTAGCTAATTTTCTTTTTTATTATTATTATAGCTTTTTATTTACAAGTTATATGCATGGGTAATTTTTCAGCATTGACAATTGCCAAACGTTTTGTTCCAATTTTTCCCCCCACTTCCTGCCCCAGATGGCAGGTTGACCAATACATGTTAAATATGTTAAAGTATAAATTAAATACAATATTAGTGTACATATCCAAACAGTTATTTTGGCCTAGCTAATTTTCAAAAAACAAACAAAATCTTTCAGAAGAGTCTGTAAGCCCAATTTGTTAGTTCAACATAATTTCTGGCACAACATAAACTTCTTGAAGTGGGAATAATATTGAGATGATTTGTGATAGGGGGAAAGCTAACCATTTCCATGAAGGGAAAAAGAAGAAGCCTTTCAGGAGTAAAACAATAAAAAAGATTGGAAGAGCAACATTTGGAAAAGGATTATTTTTGACTAATATTTTTTTTCCATTAAAGGCCTTACCAAAACCATTGTCAAAAATAGTCTAGACAAGAAATGAACATCTTCATTGGAATGTAAAATATTAACCCAAAACTTTTTGAATACTTTTTTTATTTTGAACAAGCCCAGAAAGAAAATTATTGACTCTGTGAAATATTTTGCCATGCTAAGAGACAGAATTGTTGCAAAATTTTAAAAGTTTTTCAATGGAAAAGGGATTCTGCAACATAACCTTGCACTGTGCCACATGTCACAAAAGGTAAGTTACCCCAAAGATCTAGACAAACATATCCTGGTGGCTTGAAAACTCACCTGATTTAAATATCATTGGAAACTTATGGACTATGATCAAAGCGAGGCTGGGGAAATGGACTTCTCATCAATGGTATGTTCAATACTCCAACATGATAAAACTGTGCTTTTATCATGAAAAATTAATGTATGTATCCAAATGTGGAAAGACCAATTCTAAAGCAGATAAAATAAATGATTGCAGCAAAAAAAGGACATAATCGAGGGTTTCTGTAGCTAACTTATTATAATTCATAAGAGCCAAATTTTAAATTTTCTGCATGAGCATTTAAATCTCAGAATTCTATCAGCAAATACTACAAAACAGATAAGTTTATTGTTTTGTAAATTTCTAGACATAAGATGAAATAATTCAAATTAAACTGAAAAGGGTCTTGTGCATTTCTTTAAAGAGAAACAGAAAAGAAGAAGGAGGAAGAGAAGGAGAAGCAGAAGCAGGAGGAGAAAGAGAAGGAGAGGGAAGAGAAAAAAGAAGAACAAGAAGACAAAGACAAGAAAAAGAAGGATAAAAACAAGAAGAAGAAGAGAGGGAGAGAGGGTGAGAAGGAGGAAAAGAAAGAGAAAGAGATGTTGACATTCTTACTGATAAATGTCCCTGAATATAATGAATATCTCTACATATACTGAATTTTAAAAGTTTTTATGTGAAAAATATAGCTCTAAACTTTATTGACATAATTACAATTAATTGATTTTACTTTGTTCTGAATGAGTTTCACCCAAAATTATTTGTGTTTATCTGTGTATATGCAAGTTTGTTCATGAAAGAGAGAACCTATATGCATTTATGGATAAATAGGGAAATGGAATTTTAAATGTGTTGTCCTTTGAATTTGAAAATGAAGCTAATGACCAACTTCATGTGATGGCTTTTTCCTCCTAGTGGTAAAGATCTTTCTCCTTTCTCCTTTGCGTCTTAGCCATTCCTGGTCAGGGGAGACACCAGATCGCTGTCATAGGTAGGACACACCACAAGGAACATAGATCACAAGAGGAAGTGGCCATCAAAGAATTCAACCTGCAATAGTGGTCTTAGAGAGACAGTGCGATGAGTCTACAGAAGAAACCATTGTATGTATGCATATATGACTTGGCAAGATG
Source organism: Sarcophilus harrisii (assembly GCF_902635505.1). Classification (NCBI taxonomy): domain Eukaryota; kingdom Metazoa; phylum Chordata; class Mammalia; order Dasyuromorphia; family Dasyuridae; genus Sarcophilus; species Sarcophilus harrisii. Next base: position 9,934,236 of record NC_045426.1, on the reverse strand, counting down.
CTAGTTCTGAGAAATCTGTGAGGATTTAACTGGAGTCAATTCTGTGAAATGAAAAACGAAAAGGCAGAGAGATTTTAAGTGACATAATGAGGGTAATAGTATTCAGGACTTAGGAGATGAGAGTCTCCTTCTCTGCAGTGGCTAGTTTGTTTATGGAGGATTTCATTCTTACAGTTTGGAGGATCATATTTTAGGAAAAAACATTTGCAAGAGATGTCAGTGAAGATGAGGTCGTAATGGTGAGCACTCTCAAGACAAGACTAGGTGAAGATTATATGGAAGAACTGGAGATATTTACAATAAACAGAACCTAAAGAAGAACTAAAACTATCTTTTAGTACTTCTCGGTTGTTTATTTCCTATGCATATAAGATAAAACATAATGTTGCAACATTTTTAGAATATGAGTGCTCCCAAATAACAAAGGGCTGTCTTAGAGGTAGAAGTAATCTCCTCACTGATTACTGGGAGATGAAGAGAAATAGGGAAAGGAATAAGCATTTATGTGTTGGCACTATGCTAAACATTTTCCAAATATTATTTCATTTGATCCTCACGACAATCTTGTAAAGAAGGTATATTTTACAATTGAGAAAACTGAGGCAGACTTTAAGTGACTTGCCCATGGTCACAAGGCTAGTACAAGTCTAGGGTTACATTTGAACTCATTTTCCTAACTATAAGCTTAGCATTATATGCACTATGGCACTGGCAAGGGCTTCGGAAGACTGAATGGCCCCTGTTAGGGATGTAGGAGAAGATATTCTGTTTTGGAATGGGTATGGCTCAGAGTAGATGGCTACTCAGGACAGAGACAGAGACTTGGATCGGTGAACTCTGCAGGGCAGGAAGCAATTCATTTAATAGAGATCACAGTCCCTACCTGCCTCCACCACACAGACTTGTAGGAACTACGTCTGCATTCTCCCATAAACTCTCCCCAGAGGGTCCACTCAACATGCTGAGGGCCATTGCTGGGATCTCCTCCGGTGTGCACCAGAGGATGACACGGGTTCTCCAGCATATCTTTCTCTTTCACTTAATGGCTCATCCACACCTTTTTTCTGGGCCTGTGCCATTCGTATTTTCCATGTGCCATATCACAAACATGTGTGTGCATCTAGCCGCAGTCACATATTCTATAGATGATGGAGGCCATGTCTGTGTGCTGAAAAGTTGGAAAATTGCACTACTTGTGTGTTGATTATTTCCCCAAAAAAACTCTCAGACTTAATATGTGCAACATGACACCACTCAAGCCCATGGAAAACAGCATTTTCTGACATGTAAAAGGTACATGAATGGTGATGATGATGGTGGTGATGATGGTGATGATGATAATGATGATGGATGATAATGATGATGGTGATGATGATGATGATGATGGTGATGATGGATAATGATGATGATAATGATAGTGATGATGATGATGATGATGATGATGATGATGATGATGATGATGTTGATAATGATAGGCACATGGCTTGGTGAATAGAAAACTGACCTAGGAATTAGAAAGCCCTGAAGCCCAGTGCCATCGTTAATACAAAATTACTATGTGCCAGTGAACAAGTGACTTAACATTTCAGTGTTCTAGGCATCTCTTTAGGACTATAAACTGAGTGGAGGGAGTTCACTCACCTTCAGTTACAAATGAAATTACAAGTCAAATGCATACTCTTATTTATTTTATTTTTAAAAGTAATATTCAAAAGAGTTATCCTGTGCCCCTGATACCTGCAGCACCTTAGGCCACTTGCCTACCCTTAATTCTGGGTGTTTTGCAGCTCTTAGAGTGAATCCAAGATGTTGACTAAGTGATCTTTTTTTATTTTCCAAACATATGCATAGATAATTTTTAACGTTCACTCTTACAAAATCTTGTGTTCCCAATTTTTTCCCTCCCTTGCCCTCCATCCCCTCCCCTAGACAGCAAATAATCCAATATGTTAAACATGTGCAATTCCTCTATACATCTTTCCACAATTACCATGCTGCGCAAAAAAAATCAGATCAAAAAGGAAAAAAAGGAGAAATAAAACAAAATTCAACTCAACAAAATGGTAAAAATACTATTCTGTGAACTACACTCACTTCCCACTCTGGGTGCAGATGGTTCTCTCCATCACAAGAGTACCGCAACTGGCCTGAATCACTTCACTGTTGAAAAGAGCTACTCCATATAATTGATCACCATATAATCTTGCTTTTGCTGTGTACAATGTTCTCCTCGTTCTATTCACTTCTAAGTGATCATTTTTTAACCAAGGTTCTGGAGACATTATTTACCTTAATCCTTTTTCAAATAAATAATTTCTATGTGTGGAAAGTTATTACTCAATGTTTGTAAAGAAGGGGGAGAGAAAATCCTACAAACTAGAAATCATTTTGAGCAAGAACCCTGGACCCTTTTTTGAGGCACGGGCTTCAGGGATATTGCAGGGAGGGCTCTCTGAGATAAGTTGATTATACATACTTGTTTCTCTTTGGGCTTCCTTCCATTATAGATCACCACCATCACTAACTCAGTTTTCCAGACATTATCTCACTTAAGTCTCATGTTGGCCCCATGAGGCAGGGAGTTAAGGCAGAGAGAGGTTAAAGGATTTTCTTATGCTCACACCTAGTAAGTGACAGAGGTGATATTTGAACCCAGGTCTCACTAGATTCAAATCTAGTGTTCTACCCTCTAGGTCACTTTGCTTTTTCAATGGGCTCAGGGTCACACAGCTTGTAGGTGGTAAAGGCAAGCTTACTGACTGTGTCTGGAGCAGCAGAAGTATATCCCACCACACTCTGAAACCTACACTTTTAAAAACTGCACAGGAGCACACAGCTAGTAAGTGTTAAAAGCAGAGTTTGAACCAGCTCTTCTAGACTCTTGAGTATTATTTGCACCTTAGTTCTAAAGCACTCCACTAAAGCAGGACACAATGAAACCTCAGACAAATATCATCCATCTTTACACAGAAATGGACAAATGCTTTCTCTCTTCATTTCCCAGGACTGCTTCAGGAAGCAACCTATTTGGGAAAACACTATTCAGCATGGAACAAAGGCAGGAATACCTTCTCAGGGCCCTTATTCATATATCAGCACTAATCTGACTTTATTTTGCTTCGTTTTTTCATCCAATACATGTTCTCTTTTAACAGATGGCTTTTGAATCAGAAAGCAAGAGCCTCCCTTGATTTGCTTGGCATTGGTCCCCAAGGCCTAATTCTCACCCCCTCAGTCTCCCTGGAACATCTCATGTCACAAAGATTGCAGCAAATGGGAACTTTGCGATACTAGAGTGATATCAATGAGCAGAACAGAGTTCTCGGCCAGCAAGGCTAGGGACTCATCAGAAACTACTCATCTCAGACCACTGGATTCCCCCTCTAGCCTTCTTACTAGCTCTTCCACCCTTGAAGTTCTCAGGGGGATGGCAAAGCCCTGATGATTGTTTTTCTAAGAAAGGCAGGTATTTGCAGTTTGGTGATAACAAGGGCAGTGACTTCTGGGTAAAAACACTTGTCTTCTCTGCCCTTCACAAATTATGAGATCTGTCAGTATAGAAGAGAATCCTCCAACATTGAGATTGCTACTCTCTCTCTCTCTTTCTCTCTCTCTCTTTCATATATATACACACACTCTCTCTCCTGTTGTGTGCAGCTATAGAAAGAATATTGGACATGGAGTCAGCAGGCCCTGACTGAATTGAAGTAGCACTTTTGCCATTTTCACTGCCTCAATGAGTGCACCTGCAAATGTGGAAAGTGAACTAGAAGACTTCTAGGATCAACCTTTCAACCATAAATTGATGCTCCAAATTCTACACCATTTACAAGTGTTTTGATGCTCCCAATTCTACAGCATAGCCAAGTGTTAGCCTGAAGTGAGGGAAAAAGAAATTTAACAAATGTTACCTACAATTTTGAAAGAAAAACAGAGACTTCAGGCTCCAAAATTTCCAGTTCCTTTTAGAATCTGGGAACACTCCAAGCTAGTTCATGTCAGCTGGGATGTGGTTTCCATGTCAGAAGAAGGAGGGAGATGATAAGCAGAGTGGGGGCAGGGGAAGCAGCTTGCCAGCCTCCCAGAGCCGGATTTATGTCCAGGCCAGTTGTCTCAGCTCCCATCCACAGCTGCCTTTCAATACAAAGTATACTAAATGCAAACTAATTTGATTATAAAACCTTCTCTAAGTTGCAGAGAGGTCTCCAACATATATCAGTACATAGAAATCCCTGAGTTAAGATTTCTCTGTAGCAATAAAATCCCAGATCCAGTCCCTACTTTATAGAAAACCCACTGGAGCCAGGGAAAGACAACAAGGACTTTTGACAAAACCACCACTTTTAGAAGGTGTTAAAAGCACTAGTACTTCAATGGCTAGAGGGGGAAACCGAGTCTATCATCTCCTTAGAAAATGATTAAAAAGAAATCTATGGGATGTCCTCCCAGCCCCACTAATGGTAGCATCCCTAACAAACATTTCTAGAACCCAGAACTGCCCTGATAACGTCTCCTCCTTCCCCAGAAGCCTTTCTAATGGCAACATTGTGAGGGTTCCCTAGGCCTCCTAGGGTCCACTTAGATCATATTCTCCCAGCTTTAAAAGCTGGTCTAAAGATGCATTGAGCAAACTGCCCTAATCACAGTGTGTACTGCCTCAGGAACAACAATCGCTCATTGTTAGCCATGTCTCTGATGTTTCTGGCTTTTTTTTTAGCAGGAGGTTGGCCAGTGAGTACTCAAAAGGCATTTACAACTTTAAAGAAACCAAGAAGGTCTCAATAACTTGAGTGTTTTACTTGTTTGTATCTTAAGCAAACCTATTCTCAGCTCCGTTGCCCCCCAACCCAGCCCACCCACTCCCATCCTGCACTTGAATGTCGCCACCAAATCATCCTGCTCAATACTTCATATTGAGCTGATGAGGTGATGAGATTTTTATAGAAAACAATGATCAGCCAGCAAGGGCTGCCAAGGGGTCACTGGAATCAAGATGAACAATTGATTCGCTCTAATGGACCATGTCGGTAACAAACAACCAAGCCAGGCTGAGCCCAGGATCTCACTGTCCCAACAAAACTGCCGACATCCTCTGGCTTTGACCTGCCTATTCGGAGCATCCATCCATTGCATCTAAGCTCCGGCGGCTCAGAATTTCCTTCCAAAACAGCAGAGCTGCCACCCACGGTGACTCCAGCATCTCACTGGATCTGGCTAAAAACCACTCTTCACCAAAGCAGTCTTTGCTCTTCTCTGAGGTCTAAAAAATGAACTACACATCCATAACACTCTTGAAAATGGATTCGTATTCTTTCCTTTTTTTAAACCACATCTGTACTCAAAGGTCCCCATTTCCTCTTATTTTTCTCTATATATGTTTTGACTGAACACAGCTAGGGACAGAAGGCAGAAGAGATGAGACTTCAAAGAGCTCCATTCCCAGAAACAGAAAGTGCCCCTAAATGCAAAGATCTACTTTTTAAAGAATATTATAAGGATAAAGATTCACTGGGGGATATGGAATTAAAGTTTCTATGGCAAATCCAGCTGCTGATGCCTCCCCCCAAATGGTAATCATTTTTATCATTATTTTATATACTAATATTTGTCATCTGTATTGTTTTCTCCAATAGAAGGCAAGCCATTTGAGGGCTGGGGCTCCTTCCTTTTTTTTAATAGCTAGGGCTTAACCCTAGCTTCAGTCCCTTAATGAATGCTTGTTGGTTTGTATTATTGTATTTTGTGGTACTTTTATTTGCACCTATTTGTATTAGGTGAAAAAGTTGCAATAATACTAGGTGAATATAAGTAATATAATAGAGAAAATGTTAAGCAAGAGGTAAGAAGAATCTGAGTTCTAATTCTGCTTCTGAAGGAATAATTATGAGTTATGTGACCTTGAACAAGTAATCATCCATGTTGAGTTTCAAACTTGCCGGGGTGTCCGGGATAAGCCATTGTTGGAGTTCTCATTGATATTTTGGGCCAAGAACTCATTAGTGGAACAGTTCTACTGCATCCTAGCCTTCCCCGGAGCCCTCCCAGGGTCAGTCAGTACTGTCTAGGCACACAGGAGTGATCACTCAGACCCAGAACCCAATGGCAGCAAAGACCTCCATATTGGATGTGAAGTTTAAAGAGGTGCAGTTATTGCAGTAGGTATGCTGGCTTCTTCCACCTTCCTGGGTCTATTCCAATGTCTTTATTCAAATCATTTGTATCAACAGCAACAACCCATGTTCAGTGTCTTTAGGGACTATACTGATGTCCTGTATGTCAAGCAAGTCATTATCCAATGGTGACTGGTGAAGAGCCATTATAGTTGGTTCCAACAAAGGGTCCAAAACCATTCTACTCATTATGTGTCCCTGTAGCTCTGACCACTGCAAGATAACCTCTCTCTAGAACCCCATGGTTATTGAGATTATACTGAAGGAGCAGACTCCCTTGGTTCTATGGATGGGTTTGTATAACCTATGACCTTCCTTCTGGCCATTAGGAGGTCTCAGCCCAGCCTGTAATGTGAGACACTCTAGAGAAGAAACCTATTCTGTAGGCATTTGAGTTATTGCAATATGAGTGGGAGTAGGATGGGTACAAATTACTATAAAACCATAATTCTAACCCCAGAATACAGCAGGATGCTTCAGGAGACCAGAGACTCAGGGAAGTCAGTACAAAACACTGGAAAGAACACTAGCTTTAAATTCAATGTCTAGGTTCAAATCTCAGCTCTGACAGTACCTGCATGACCTTAAAAAAGTCTCATGAAGACCTTGACTTTAGTTTCATCAACTTAAAAATGAAGGCATTTGACTTAATGACTTCGGGGTTCTTCACAACAGTAGACTTATGATCCCAAGATTGTAACTGAGTCATATTTGGGCTAAGGGATGTCAGGGTTCACTTTAAGGGAAAAATAAGTTTGTGTCTTCACTTAACTCAAGAGACTAGAGATTTGGGGGAAGAAAGAGAGGACATAAGAGTGACTTCTTGTAGCCTTTCATGGAATGACCATCAGTCCTAGAATTCAGGGTAAGCCTCCAAGGGCTAACCTTTCAGTGGCTGTGTGCTCTAGGCTTGTTAGAGAACAGGGGAGTAGCCTAGGATTTAAATAGGTGTGTGTTGTCCCTTTCCCACCATCGAGCTTTCTTTATAGTCACATCCAAGTTTTATTTTAAAGCTTCAATAATGAAAGGCAGGAACAAAGCAAATTCTCAAAGAAGCTAAAATAGCTTGCCAAGAAACAATGGTCGCATCATCTCATATTTTTTTGCACTTTTCAGAGCACATTTTTCTTCTCTTATAGAAAAGAATGACTGCAGGAGCAGATTCCTTTTATCTTCTGATCTCTAGCCAGGACTGGAGCAGCTGATCCCAGATGAACAGTCATTTTCATATTTTTCAATCTTCTCCGGGACATGAAACCAGAACTTCCAATAGTGGCTCATTCTACAGTCTCACAACATGGACAGACAGGATGTCAGGCAGGGCTTTCTAAAGTTAAAGTAGGTCAAATGCAAATGCTGCTGTGATTGTGGCCACTGCATTCAGTGGTCCAACAGATAGTAGGTCTCTAACCAGTACCTGTTGATTGTCCACTTGATGAATGAAGACCCCCTGGCTTTCATTGGCTCATTCTAACTTTCTCTAGCTGTCCTGAGAAGTTTGCCCTATGTCCTGCTATGATCCCAGGAGCTCTGATTGTGCTTCACACTCCACCATAGTCATTCTCTCTCTTCCCTGAATGGAACCTCCCATCCTATTCCTGCTCTAGAGCTATAATCAGATGAATCAAGTGATCGATCAACTGACTGATTGAATCCTATGATTGTTGCTTGAAATGTATACTACTCAACTCTTCTATAGCTCCATTTATCCACCTGTGAGTTCCCAAACCAAAATACTCTTCCCTGGCCACCCCTCTCCTAAATGTGTTAAATTTCATAATTCAGACAGTCATCAAACCATGTCACCATCTGCCCAATGCTGATACAAGACTTCTCATACTTGAACCAGACCCAAGCCCATTCACATGAGATCTAGATCTATGTGTTCTTAAACTCTTGCCAGTTCCTGCCAGTTCCTTGCCAGTTCTTTCCAGTCTTGATGAGTGAATCCAGGAGTACAACTGATTGTGCTTCATTCACCACATCTAAATTATCCTAGATTTATCTGAGAGACCTCAAAATGCCCAGAAATGAGACTGATCTTGTGAGAATCCAAAGCCTCTGTTTTTTATGAATTAAGAAATTCAGGTTTATTAATTCTTCCACTCTGTTAAGAACATAGTCAGCATATCACAATAGCAAAGTCCTGAATGGTAAAGCTAAAACTTCCACTAAAGTAGGGAACTTAGTTCAGAACAACTTGTATCTTACCCAGAAGCACTAAAGGGGCACATCTTTGAGTTTTGTTTCATGCCTCCTTCTACATACTTCATACATATACATACATATAACTTCAGCTTCCTTTTAGGTTGTCTTCCCCATTAGATTGTAAACTCCTTGAGGGAAGGCATTATCTTTTTTCCATATTTGTCTTCCCCCACACCACAGTGGCTGGCACATAATAGGTGCTTAATAAATATTTGCTGAGTATTGACAATTGAAAGAATTATTACACTATTCAAGGGCTTAATTTGCTGCCACAGAATACCATGGGAACTAGTATTCCATCACATATCAAGGATAGAGATAATAATCATTCACTCCATTTATGGCAGCATTCATTATAACCTTTCACGTCCATCATCTGCTGCATGGAATTCCACTTACGATAATAGAGAACCGGTAAAAAAACATCAAGTCCAAATGTTGGCAATTACCTGTAAATCAGCATCAAATTCATGTTTCAGGTGAGCCTCTTCTGCAGCTTCCACAAGACGCTGGAATAACAAAAATAACAACGGTCAGAAACTGTGGCGCAGCAAATACTTTGGTTGTCTGGAAATCTGGGCAACAATTTGTGTCTCCAAAAAGTAAGATGATGGAGTTCTCATTCCAGGTGACAAACATGAACATGTAGGTTTCATTTATTTTACCAAAAAATTACTTTATTATTGGTTTGCCCTAAAAATTACATATTGTAGAGTGAAAATGTAGAGCCAGGAGAGCTGGGCTTGAATTCTATCACTCCTGAGTTGTACTGGTTATCTTGAATGATCCAACAATCTTTCTGGACATTTGTTTCAGGCTTAGAAAAAATTACCTTTAAAGCCCCTTCCCAGGCTAAAACTATCTCTGAAAGGGACGGATACAAGATTTTTTGATGGAATTTTATGAAGCCTTTTATGAGCATGGATGCTGTTGGTTGTGGGCACTTGCAAAAGCGGAGAGCTTCTGTTTTGGGGTTCCCGGTCAGAGTGGAAAGCTGAAGGGAAGCTAGAGGCACCATGATTAGAGGTGCTTACACTAAAAATGAATTGAAAAACGTGAAGGAACCCCACCATTTAAACATACTATGGGAACAGGGGAGACGAGGGTTCATCTTCTTCATCTTTAGAGGAGGACACTTTAATAAAAAAAAAAAAAAAAAAAAAAGCTTCTGGCCCAAAGGATAATGTGAATGGCTTTCTATCCAAAGGGAATTTTTAGAAAAAGTCAAAAAAAAAATTTAAAAATCAAATGAGAGAAAAAACTAAAAAGAAAAAGAAAAACCATGCAAGAAAAAGAAAAAGATTATGGGGGGAAAATTTGACCAACTAGAAAGGAAATACAGAATGTCAAAGATGAAAATATTTTTTTGAAAATTAGAATCAGGCAAGGGGAAGCCAGTAAAGGTATTAGAGGCCAAAAATACCAAAACAGATTATAAAGAGTGAGAAAAAAGAAAAGGATGTGAAATATAAGAAAAATGACAGATCTGGAGAACAGATCACGAAGAGAAAACATAAGAATAATTGGACTGCCAGAAAGTTCTGACCAAAAACAGAATCTTGACACAATAATGCAGGAAATAATCCAAGAAAATTGTCCTGGAGTGATAGAACATGAGGGGGAAAAAATCCACCAATCACTAACTCAAAGAGACCTTTTGTGAAAACACATATTATTGTCAAATTTCAAAAATCCCAGATCAAAGAGAAAATTTTAAAAGGAACAAGGGAAAAAAAAACCTATTCAAATATGCTAGAGCCACAATTAGAATTGTATAAGACTTACCAGTAACTACAATAAAAGACCACAGATCTTGGAATCATATCTCCTGAAAATCAAAAGAGCTAGGCCTGTGGCCAAAAATATCATATTCAGAAAAATTATCTATAATTTTGAATGAGAAAAATGGACATTCAACAAACTTGCAGATTTTCCAGACTTTCTATCAACCAAACCCAAACTTAACAGAAAATTTCACATATAAAAGCCAATATGAAAAAGAACTTAACATGGACAAACTGAATGTCATATATGATATAGAATTCAATTAAAGAGGCAGTAGGGATGGGAAAGATGTGTGTGTATGTGGGGTGTGTATATGTGAGAATGTGTATGCATGTATATATTTACATATGTACACATAAATATATCTTTTCCTAACTGTAGCTTTCTTGGGGATAGGAGAGATGAAAGGGGGGGAAAGAAATAAGGTGTGTAGCAGAGAACAAAACAATTTACAAGGAAGTAAACAAAAAATGGATATTCATGAAGATAATTTCTTCTACTAATACATATGCTTTCTTGATCTGGTTTCTTGATCTGTTGTTATATATTTTAAATCATCCCTGATATTCTGCTGAGTACCTGACAATGTTCTCTTTTGTTTTGCTTTTATTTTATTTTTTTCCTTCCTTGCTGCTTTTCTTTTTTTCTTAGTTTTTTCAAATAAAACAAAATCTAAAAAATATTAAAAATATATAAAAATTTTAAAAATAATCCATTTTGTCCACAAACTATACACTACTGGCCTTTAGGGTCCAGTGAGAATCCATTCAGTTTTAGTTTGAAACAGGTTACAACTTCCTGCTGACCCAGGGATAGGACATTGTGTGGTTTGTTTAATTTTGTTTTAATTTTATTCCTTGCAATTGCAAGTTGCTAAAAGTAGGAAAGGATGCCATCTTGTCCATGCCCTCAAATTACAAAAGAAAGAATTTCCATACAGATAAAATTGCTTAGGATCATTGATCAAGAGCTGAAAGGTGCCTCAGAGATCACTGGATTCAATACAATATTTTATAGGAGAGTCACTAAGATCTGAACGCAGATATTTCTTATTCTAGCACCAGCAAATACTGCTTTCAAGGACTAAAATAATCATTCCAGATCAGTCCTTTCCTTTCTTTCTCTCTCTTTCTCTGTCTGACCCTGAGTATGTCACTTAAGCCCATTTGTCTCAGTGTCCTCATCTGTAAATTGAGCTGGAGAAGGAAATAGCAAACCATTCCAGTATCTTTGCGGAGAAAACCCAAATGGGATTATGAAGTGAGACACAATTGATCGTAAAACAAATAAAATAAACATAAAAGTAACCATAGGACTAACTTCACAGAGTGATTTCAAGACCTAAATGAGATACTTAAACCTCTTGCCAATTTCAAAGTGCCATTTGAATTTAAATTATTATTAATTTAGTTTTTGTAATTATTATTATTAGGATACTAAGGGCTGAGATTTAAAATCCCAACTCTTTTATTACTTACCTTGGAAAGGCCCTATGATCTCCCCAAGCCTCAGTTTCCTTCTCTGAATAATTAAACAATTTCAATTGTAGTTGATAATCCTTAAAGACCCTTTTTGTTTTAAATCCCATTATCCTTTGAGAATCCTCTGGAGTAAAGCATCCTCAGAGAACATGGCAGGGAACCAAAGGCAGCCACTTGAATGATTAATACATTCATGCTACTGCTTCAACACTCACCTTTATTAAAATAGCTCTTACCATGAAGAGGTACACTCAGGAATTACTTAAGAAGCATCTTTTCTGGATCAATAAGATTTAATTGGAATTCCAATGACTCAGAGAAGGGTCCCTTTTGGGGGATCATAAGGCCTGGTGTAGTTCTCAGGCAAGGGGAAATCATTCTCTTTTTCACATATTTACTTTTGTAGCCTTGGCAATCTTTAACTTTCCTTCTGTACCATAAAACAAAGCTGAATTTGACAGGCCAGTATTAAGAAAATTGCTGTGTGGGGGTTAAGAACTGTGAGACTACAAAGCTACAATATGCCTGGAGTAGACAAAATTTATCATGGGGGCTCATTAAAGAGTGGAAGGAGTGGAAGCGTTTTCCAGAGCTCACATTCATTCACTCATTCACTCACTCACTCATACATTCATTCATGACATTCATTTATTCTAGTATGTACTAGCTTACTCATTCATTTACTCGTTCATTCATTTATTCAATCATACTCTATCCAAGACAAAGCTTGCTGCCTTGCTCCTGTCAGAAGGGTGATAAATTCAACATGCAGAACAAGACACACGTTTTTAGATATGGTTAATGTGAGGGTTCACTTTACTTGACAATGCATATTTCTTATTAGGATATCTTTTTTTTTTTAATTGTGGAAACAGGTTGGTTGGTTAGTGTCCTTTGTACTTGAAGAGGACCAAAATGACATCACTTATATTAAAGTCAAATTACAGTGTGAACGACTGTGGCTGATCAGACTAATAAGGGCTCGGAATGCTCTGCCAGAAGTCAGAAGAGAGGAGATTGGAGAGAAAGAAAATAAAAGTTTGTTGATTGAAAAATAATTTTTAAAAATTATTTTCAGTTATTGCTATGCAGTTGTTGGGGTTTTTTTAATTATTCTAAAAAGTCACTACTAGTTGTTGTTATCTTAATTTTGTTGTTGTCATTGTTTAGGTCAGTTAATGATGCCCTACTCTTCATGACCCCATGTGGAGTTTTCTTGGAAGAGATACAAGAAAGGTTTGCCATTTCCTTCTCCAGCTCATTTTATAGATGAGGAAACTGAGGCACACGGGGATAAGTGACTTGCCCAGAGTCACACAGCTAGGAAGTGTCTGAGGCCGGATTTGAACTCAAAAAGACAAATGTTCCTGATTCCCAGCCCAAATGCTCTGTCTACTGGGCCGTCTAGTTGCCCACAAACCATTTAGTCACATATTAATTTGCTCTAATGATTCATTCTTTCAACTAATAACTATTAAGCGTTGAATAATTAAGCATTAAATATGTGTTAGGAACAGTAAGAGATACAAAAATAGATGAGATGGTCATTACTTCTTAGAGCTTACATTAGAACAAACTAAAAAGGATTAGAACTGGAACTAAAAGTCCGGCCTTATGCCCCAGCTTGGTCATCTATCAATAGATTCTTCATCAAGCCATCTAGCCTCTACAGACCTGTTTCCTCATCTATACAACAAAAGATTTGGATTAAATCACTATCTCATCGATTATAAAGTGGCTGGACATGAAAGGGCATCCAGTTCAAGTCCTACTTTTATAGATGAGGAAACAGACCCATGGAGGGTGATTTTTCTAGTCACAAAGATGCGCTCAAAGATCCCTTCTAGTTCTAAAGTCAATGATTCTCTGATATACCTGGGGAACCAATGAGTAGCCAAAGACACAGACACATTCATGGGGCCCTGAATCAGAAAGATGCTTCTGCTTGGGGAAAAGGCTGGAAAAGAGTCAAAAATCTTGTTTTCCTATGCTTCATTCAGGAAAAGGGAAGAAAGGATTTCTCTCTGTCTCTGTCTCTCTGTCTCTGTCTCTGTCTCTGTCTCTCTGTCTCTCTCTCTCTCTCTCTCTCACACACACACACACACACACACACACACACACACACACACGTCTTCAGCCAGAGATTAAGCTTGGAATGCTTTTATGGGAGGCACAATTCAACCTAAACTCCCCCTTAGAAACTTGAGGTCCCAGATGTATGGTTTCCTTGCAAGGAGAAGGAGGGCTCTGACCCTTCATTATGGAGAGATAAACTTCATTTTCTTTCAAGCCAACCAATCTATTTCAGATCATTAAAGGGAGCAAAATAAACAACCTCTAGTCTTTTTCTATGACCATCCAATGAAAGGAACTGTCAGAGAATTCTTTGAATCAAAGGAAAGCAGAGGTTTTATTCTCCCATCAGGTAGCAATTATCCTTCCCCTGGCCACTATCACTATTAGCAGAGATTTCTGTGCTTCCACTGGAGTGAGGAACAAAAGACCTGGATTTGAATCCTGGTTCTGCTACTTAGCAGAAAAAAATCATTAAACCTAATGCTGGACCCAGTCAGTCAGGCTCAAGTGCAGGACCTGTATCTGGGGAGCACTGTGTTGCACCTGGGCTATTTATAAAGACCACTCAATGGTCTAAATTAGAAAATCCCAGAGTTCCACCTTGTGGTAATCTGTGATTACAGTAACTCATGGTCCCTCCTCCTCAGTGACCTTGGGTTTAGCCAAGAGCAATAGCCTGGCTCTACTTTTTCACCAATTCAGGCCACTAACCTATGCAAGTAGCATGTACCCAGCTGAAGGAGGGAAGGAGAAACCTTGGGGCATTGCATATGGGCCTCCTACACCACGTCTGCTGGGGGCCTTTTCTTGAGCTCTCATTCATGGGAGGCAACTAAAGAGTCCATCTTGGAGTCACTGGGTATGACCATGGGCAAGTCACTTAATCTCTGAGCCTCACTTTCCCTCTATATGAAATGAGAATGATAATATCTATCAGAGAAGGTTGTTATAAGGGTCAAAGTAAGGTGCTTCGCAAACTTTAAAGTGATGTTCACTTTTATTATTAGTGCTTTCTCTCTTTCTCTTGAAATTATGTTGTATATTCTTATCTTTTACCTGCTATTTCCCCCTAATATGATGTAAGTTTCTTTGGCAGGGACGCCTCTACATTTGCCTTTATTTCTCCATTACCCATAAATGCACTTAGCACTCAACAATGTAGATTGGATTCAATGGAGATATAGAACACATAACTTAAAAAAATACATTACTAGTAACCTATGACAAGTGTCAAAAGACAAGGAAGGAAAAGAGTCACAATGTCAGAGGCTGAAGGGATCCAAGTTGGTCCTCCCACTCCCAAAAGACCAACCAGTAGCCATCCATCCTTTTGTTAAAGTCCCCAATAAGGAAGCACCTACCACCCCAAAAGGAAGTCCATGGTACTTTGGAAATATGCTAATTATTGAGAAGAATCCCTCTTTTTATTGAGATCAAACCCAAATCTGCTGCTTTGGCAGCTCTACTCATTGTCCATTTTTAGTCCACAGATGACAGATCTACGCTCTCTTTCATATGAGAATCTTCTAAATTCCCTGAAACAGTCATGGTGACCTTTTTCCTCTGCTCTAAGTCCAAAAAAATATTGGATCACTAGGACCTAAAAATGTCAAAGAAGGATCAGTAGAATTCAGATAAATTTTTAGAAAATGTAAAGGCATCTCAGGTTAAGAAAATGCTGTAATTAAAGATGAGGTGGCTAGAATGCTCATGGCTCATCCCCTACTCTAAAACTGTCCCCAGATACCTGCCATCTGCCCAATCTAGCCATCAGACAACACATACAAATGTGTACAAATAGGAAAAAGAGTGGATTAAAGAGGACATCTCTACCCCTTCCCCTCCTTCTTTCAAAGTCCTTCCTTTTCTTGTGCTAATTCAATGCAGAGAGTGCAGGTGTAAACCTTTTTACTTCCAGGTCCTAAAGGAGCTAAAAAGGAATTTTAACCAACTCTCAAATTTAGGCTTATTTTTAATGTAAATATATTGTGTTAAATATGTTGAATTGTGTTAAATAATAAATTTTATCTTAAAAACACAGGAAAGTAAATTGCTTTATTTAAATCCATAAGTTATTGAGCCAAGGTTTGAACCCAGGTTCCTTGACTTCATAGATAGGACTTTGTCTAATATGCCATTTTTCCTCTGAGGAAATCTTTTAAGCAGATAGCATGAATTTATGCAATGGGTCTTGTCAACTGTGATTTTCAGAAGAGGATAATATTATCTCTTCTTTCCTGACATGACACCGATTGCTCCAGAGATAATAAATTAAAAGATTAAGTTCACAAGATCATACACAACTTATGAGGCACTGGAGGAGTACCAGATGATCAACCAAAGAGCCAAGATTCTCTAAGAACAATTGAGATCATGTTCTCAGGGAGCAAAGAGCCTGTTATTCCAGTCTAATTCTCACTGTAAATATTAGCTCTCCACAAACACATAACAATAAGTCAAGGTGAACTTGTATCTCCCACCAATTTCCAAAGTTGGAGAGGAAACAAGTAGATGAGGTAAAAAAGGACCATACAGTGAGAGAATAGGAGCCCAAATCTGGCTTCTGATGATTCCTGTCTGTGTGACCTCTGGCAAAATACTTAGTCTCTCCTCACCCCCAAAACAAAAGAGTTGGATGCTCTGAGATCAAATCCATCCCAAAATCGATCATTGTATAAGTAAACCTAAGGAAAGCTGGATGCTAATGCCTAATATTTAAGACAATAGTTTTAAGACCAGAAAAGACTTTAGAACTCAGTTGTTCTAACACTGTCCTTTTACAAATAAGGAAACTGAGGCTTAGAAACTTTACCTGATTTGCTCAAAGTCAACAAAGTGCTAAATAGCAAAGCTGAAATGCAAATGAAATTCCTTTAAATCATGGCAGGAACATGGGATTCAGAGTCAGCAGACTGAGTTTCAAATTCTGACTCTTCAATTTCTTAGTCTTGTGTTCTTGGGCAAGTTCCTTCAATTTTCTGAACCACAGAAATAGGATGTAATTAGGCGACTTCCAAGATCCTTTCAAGCTGTAAATAAATCTAAGAGTCCATAACAGGAAAAGATAAAGTGCTCAATTTGGAGGTTGAGGACCTGGATTCCAATTCTAATTCC
Source organism: Sarcophilus harrisii (assembly GCF_902635505.1). NCBI lineage: Eukaryota > Metazoa > Chordata > Mammalia > Dasyuromorphia > Dasyuridae > Sarcophilus > Sarcophilus harrisii. The sequence continues at coordinate 9,917,402 of NC_045426.1, read as the reverse complement.
TCCATTCATTCCAATTTGGCCTTAGACATGTTCCTTAAACTTTCTAGATCTCTTGATTTTTCTGCTATAAAATAGAGCTCTTAGGTTGGAAGATCTCTAAGGTTCTCTCTCCCCAGCTCTATGCCTAGGAATCTTTGATTCCCATTCCAATGCTTTCTCTTCTTTCTCACTATCAGCAGCCAACTTTTATATCCAAGGACACTTGAGTGTATGACCTCATGATTTTGCTTTTGTTTTAATAACTGGGTCACCTTTCCAACTTTTCTCATTTCCATAAAGATCTTTTTTCTCCAGGCATATGAAAAATGTAAAGGAATTTAAATTTGTGATGAATACTCATCTTGACACTCCAAACAAGAGTTTTCTTGCCTGCAGGCTGTAAACACTTAGACACAGGGCTATTTCAAAGAAGATGCTCATCAGAGAAGCAGCCTTGCTTTCAGTCAGATTGTGCTCCATGATGCTAACAGGAGTCACACTGGGTCTTAATAAAAGATTTAGAGAAGAAGTGCACCCTACTGTCACCCTTGCTCCCACCCATCCTGGCTTTAGCGCAGAGCAGAAAAGCGATGACAAATAGACAACATAGCCTTGTATCACATTGAAAAGTGAACTGAAAAAATGATCTTCTTTCCTTAGTATTATCCATGTTAATAATTTCTAAATACAATGCTAAATTATGTTTTTTGTTATTTCAGAGCATAAATATGTATGATTTACTCTTGTATCTCTTTCTTTTTCTATCTTAAATGTATAAAACAAAAATTATGTATTGTAGTAGGTAGGGACTAAGTTAGACACATGAACATTCAGGTTCAAATACTGCCTCCAAAGCTTACTAAACTGACCATGAATAAATCCTTAAATCAAAATATAGTCTCCAGTATCTCCTACCTTTCAAAGAGGCCCCCAGAAAAAAAATCTATCCCGATTGAAATCGTGTTTGTGTCAAGACCTACTCAGAAGCATAATTTATGAGCACCCAACTTGTTTACTTTTGCTAGCCAACCAAGGATGTATTGTTTCAAAACAACAAAAAAAGTTTGTTGTTGTTCAAGCATCTCCTTTTGTCTTCTGAGTCATGACCAGAACATATTCTGTCTTAGAACATGGGGCTCCCATACTGAAAGCTTCCTACACGGAAATCATCATAGAGAAGTAGTATGGTATAAAGGATGGAGTACTGAATTTGGAATCAGGAAGACCTGGGTTCAAATTCTATCATAGCTATGTATTAGCTGTGTGAATTTGGGTACGTCGTTCCATGAACCTCAGTTTCTTCACCTTTAAAAAGAGAAAGATTGATCTGATGGCCTCTGAGGTCAATTCTGACCTATATACATGTTTCTATAACAAATCCCAATCAAACATGTTGCCATATTCCTATAGTTACTAAAAGATTGGCTTAAGAATAAAACTAGATAGTTTTCCTTAACTACAATCAGACATAAAAACACTAGTTCCTACTGTTGGATAATTTCAATAATTGAAATTTTTCACTCTAGGGGGTCATTATGTGAGAGAGCAAGTAATATTCGACTTGGAATCTTTGAGATTTATGGCCAGAAAGAAATGGCAAAGCCCAAAAATGCCTATTTCATGGACAAATAGCCTTATCAGAATCCAAATAGAGAATGTTTTTAAAGCAAACTTGGTTATTGCTCCCTGGGGATCAGCTATGCCATTTATCAGACAAGGCACTAAAAATCAATTTAAATTCCTTAACTGTGTAATTATAATGTGAAGCAGCATTGTAAAAAGCAAGTGCAGGGAAACGACGCTTCTCTGTTGTTCCTATTAGTCATGTCCTGCTCTTTTAATGAGGGAGCAAAGAAGTTGATGGAGACCCCTCGTGGAACCTAGAGTTGAGATTCCAGGGACTGTGAAAAGAGCTTTTAATTAAAAACCAAGCACTGGAACAGAAAAGTCAATGGAAGTGGACCTCATCGACAAAAGAGCTTTGAGGTGGGAGAAAAGAATGGTTGATGCCCATAGATTTTTTCCTCTCATTAACGTCAACCATTTACTTCATCAGTAGAAATGGTTCCGATACAAAGAAATCTTCATTCCTGTTTTGAGCAGCTCACAATCAAGATAAAGGGTTGTCATTTCTGGATTTGTATGCATTTGATGGGCTCTTATGTGTTTAAACAGCAGCAGCCATAATAATAAAAACAACCCAAATAGATGGTAATTATGGGATGCTTTAAACTGGGAAAGCAGATTTTATAAAGCTTTAACAATCTGCCTGGATGGCCTTTTGTCAGGTGAGCTTTAGTGGGGGATTGCCTTTCCCCTCCAGGTTGAGCTACATGATTTACATGCTCCCAACATCCTTCCTAATACTTAAATTCTGGGTTCAGACCTGTGAGCTAAAGCATTATTACTCTTATAAAAGAGGCCACGGAGATTCACAGCATCTGGCCGAGTTTATACAGCAAGAGACAGAATTGGATTTGAACTCAGGTCTTTGAAATACCAATTCTTCTACTCCATGCACTCTTGCCTCTCTAGATGAATCTCTGAATAATTGATCTCTTCAGCAGGTATAAACAAACAAGAAGAGTGAATTGTGTGGATAAGAATCCAATAAGTTTCCATGCAATATATGTAGAGGAAGGCTATCTCCCAAGGGGAAGATAAGGAAAGGAAATTATTGCATTTAAACTTATACCCACACATGTCATTATAAGTATTGTTTTCCACCAGATAGAAGAGGGCTAAGGCCATTGAACCAAAGATTCAAAGACTCCTAACTTTAGACCTAATGGGTTCTTAGAGGTATCTAGTCCAAATACCTCATTTTGCAGATCAGGAAACTAAGAACCAGTTGGATAAAGTGACTTAAGGGCATAATAACAGCTTTTTCATGAGTTCAGACCATGTGAAGAAAAAGGGCAAATGATCCCTGGAACCATGCTTTCCCAACTTCATAGACTCACTAACTAGTTAAAATTAGAATTGATAAATAGAAATATATATATATTAAATAGAACATATAGAATATACATATATAATATATATATATATACTAAATAGAACTGATACACATACACACACACACACACACACACACAAATGCCTATTTGTGCCCCATGGTAGCCATCTCTGGGGGAGGAAGGTTAAAAAAAGATCTTCTCTTCCACATGCCCTTTTAACAATGTTGATTCTCCCCAAGATCCTTCCACTGCTAACGTACCCCAAGGAGATATGAGATGGAAAAAGGTCCTCTAAAGTGCACAGTGTCATTATTCTGGAGCAGCAAAGTAAAAGCCTTTCCATGAGAGAATGACTAAACAAATTTTAGTAATGGAATATTATTGCATCGGAAGAAACAATGATTATGAAGGACTCAGAAAAGCATGAGACTTGAATGGCCCAAAGCAAACTGAATCACTCAATCCACAAGCATCCCTGCTCAGGGTCAGACACTTTGCCAAGGCCTGAAGCTACAAAGATAAAAGTAAAAATAGTTCCAACTCCTATAGTTGAGAGCAGCTAATGGTGCTGTGGATAAAGCACTGGCCCTGGAGTGAGGAAAACCTTAATTCAAATATGGGCTCACTTAGCAGCTCTGTAACCCTGGCCAAGTCATTTTGCCTCAGTTTCTTTATCTGTAAAATGAGCTGGAGAAGGAAATGGCAAAGTAGTCTAGTTAGTATCTTTGTCAAGAAAATCCTAAAAAGAGTCATGACTATTTGACCATAGCTGAAATAACTAAACAACAAAAACCTTCAACTTGACAGTATTTTGGGGGGGAAATAGACATGCTTCAATTCAAATACAGATATTTCTACAAGGAGGGTATGTATAACAAAGGGACTGGGGATAATAACCTTCCTATAAGAGAAAGCCCATAAGTCAAGCATTAAAGGAGCCTCAGGGCTTGAAGAGATAGACTGAAGAGGGCATTGTGATAAGCTATACAAAAGCAAAGAAGATCAGGCACAGTAGACAGCCAGAAAGCCCATTTGGCTGGACAGAAATATGATAAGGGAAATTGATGTATAAGATGCAAGAGCCAGACCATGAAGGATTTTTAAAACCCTACAAAGGAAACTTTCCCTGCCCTTCCAACTTCTAATAGCTCTCCATTTATTTCATATTTTTCTCTAAATGTTTAAATAGACATATATCGCCTCCAATAGAATCTCAGCTTTTATCTCCTTTCCCAACATCCAGAGAAGGCCAAATACAAAGAAGATGTTTACTAAAGGCTGGATCGTTGAAGCAGCTTGTAGTTCTCTGAACATCTTTTTTATCCAGTGAAACTAGATGGAAGGAAACTCATGGAAGAGAGGTAGTGCTCAACTCACTGCCGACAAGCCGGTCGAATTAAACGGCCCTGATTTCACCATTGAAAAAATAGAACATTTGTCTGTGACAAGCCTGTACTTCAAAAGCCTAAGGGCAGCTGTATTTCTGTTTGACTATGTGGCCATTTTATCTCTATTGAGAAGCAAGAGGAACTTTAAAAGAGATGGAAGAGCTGACACAGTGGAAACCAGGACACAAACAGAAAGGGGAGAGATGTGGAGAGTCTTAATGAATACAATTCACGGGGACCCATCATTTTGCCCAAGACTATCTAAAAACCATAGTCTATTTTGGAAATTTAATAACAGAAGTGAAAATGGAGTCCAATAAAATTTGTTCTGAAGAATGATAGCAGTGTTCCTGGGCAATTTGTTCCAGTTTCATTCAGATGTACCTACCTATCACGTCATGGGAGTCACACTTCAGTCCTTATTGTCCCCCATCCTACAAGACAACTGTGTGGACACAGCACCAAATGTGGAGTCAGAAAGTCTTATGTGAAAATTCTATCTAAAATACTTGCCAATTGGGACTCTGAGCGTGTCGCTTAACTTTTCTCAGCCTCAGTTTCTTCATTTGAAAAATGAAGATCATAATAAACAGGTAACCCAATGGAAAAAATGAAGACTTTGGAATCACAAATGCTGGAGGTTGAATATGGACTCGTATACTTACATGATGACTGATCTTGGGCAACCTTCTTGTGCCTCAGTTTCCTCAACTGCAAAATGGCACTAATAATAGCATCTACCCCCTCCCTCCCAGAATTGTTGTGAGGATCAAATGAGTTAAAATATGTAAATCATTTTGAAAACTTTCAAGTTCTAGATAAATGTTTCCTATCATTATTATAGCTATTATTAGCACCTATCTCATAGTGCTGTCATGAGGATTAAATGCAATAATATGTACAAAGTACTTTGCATACTTTAAAACACTATATAAATGCTAATCACTTTTTTAATGTATTTTTAGCCAGATCCTTCTTGTTACCAAAGTCCTAGGCACAGGCTGGCTTTACTTAGGACTGGAAGGGAATTTAAAGTCCATGGCATCTGAATTCTGGATTTCATAATAAGGAGATACAAAGGAAAAAATAATAATAATTTGCCTAGAGACCCATTGGGAGGAAGCATCAGCTTGAATTTAAATCTGGGGCTTCAGAACCAGAAGTCAAAACTCTTTCCTTTCATATGATATATTTAACCTGAATAACTCTTTGATTAAGTCCCCGAATCCCTGGTGTCCAGTCTACAGCATGAATCTGGGCTTTGCTTGGATGTGAGAAATAGATTATTGAGTTAAGGAATAACTAGGTGGTCACATTGTAGGGTTGTTGAAGGAAAAAAAAATAAGAAATAAGGCTAGAAAGGTAGGTGAGAGATGGATTGCAGAAGACTATAATTGAAAGGATGAGTTTGTGTTTTATCCTATAGGCAAAGGCAGGCAGGAGGGAATGCAGCTCAGTGCTAAGAGATGTTTGCAAAAGGTGGGTCTGGAAATGACCAGAAGAAGCAAGGAGCATCCAGCCACTTCCTCATGGCTCAGTGGTCCTGAAACCTGAGAGAAGGAGTGCCCAGTTTCAGAAAGAGTAAGCAAAGTTACAGTGTTTTCTGGAGAGAGCTAGGTTTCAAGGCAGGAACAAAAATAGAAAGATATGAAATGAAGATATGAAATGAAAAGATAAGAAAGACAGGAAACTCGGTGGAAGAATCTATAAATCTGTGATATTTAGCTTTCTTTAAAAATTCATTTTCATATTAAAAATTGCACACCTCTAAATACATATGTATATGTATACATTAATACATATATATATATACACATACACACACACACACACACACACACTCTCACACCCATACTCTTTGGCTTTTACAAAAAGAGAAATTGAAGGCAACCCACCTACTAATCCAAAGCCAGTCATTTTCCTCCATTGTCATGCAAAAAAGAAAGCACTCCAACTTCAAAATATATAATAAGATTCTCCTGTGTTGGGACAGGTATACAATTGATTTTTCAGTGGAAATGATGATTTGCAAAGAGATGGTAGCCACCTTGCCCAAGATCCATAACAATTGATGCCAGGAGACTCCAAAGATCTGTTTATTTCACATGGAATCACATATCACAAAATGTTGATATAATGTGAACTTTTAAGGGCAGGAACTTTCATTTGTGTCTGGCTTACCAGCTCTGGCACCTAGTCCCCTGGATGGCATAGAGTAGGTTTTAATAAGTGTCACTGTTTGATTGGATCTTAAAGTTCAAAGGGACCACCAAGACCAATCAGTCCAAGTTATAAAAGAACGCCTTCTACATTATATGTTACAAGGACTCATGAGACCTCAGTTTGAAGATTTCAAATGAGAAGAATACTGGTAATTCCAAAAGCAGCTCATCTTACTTTTGTTCAGAAGATTTCATTGTCAGGACTTTATTTTCTCCTTGAAATCAACCTGAAATCTCTACCACACATTGCTCTTTATTCTGTCCTCCCAGAATAGGCAAAAAATTGACCCTTTGATCCCATAGAAAAGGCCTTCAAATATTTGAAAACAACAACCTGCAACCATATTTTCTTTCTCCAGCATCTCCTTTCCCAATCCAAACACTGCCAGGACAATCAAGCAATCATCATAAGGCATATTATTAACCTTATTCACTGGATCCATCCTCTGAAATCTGTTTCTCAGAGCCTTTCCTCAAATGTAATACTGATCCCATTATTCCAGCTGTGACCAGATGAGAGTAAAATAGGATATCGCCCCCATCCCTTCCAACCCCAAATACTTTGTTTCTCTTAATGCATCCTCTAACTCTAATTGTTTTTCCTAAAATCATACTGTTAATTCATATAAATCTTTGTAATTCTGTATAATTGACAACTTTTTTTCAATTCACCATTTATAAAATGCTTATCATGCTTAGAACATGATACTAAGCCCTAAGGGAGATGAAACTTAGATAAGACATGATTCCTACCCTCATGGAGCTAACAGTAGAATGATGGTGAAAACTCAAGCACAGATAACTGAACTAAGGTATTATGCAACAATTGAAGTAGAAAATGGCAAAA